>NW_024542838.1:0-121129 GCF_018151105.1 Drosophila obscura
ACCTTCACCGTTCGACACCCACAGCCTGGGTTTGCGAACAACTTAATTTATGGGGCATGTGGTCAGACATATCTCTTAATATACAAGCGGTTCACCAATTAACCATTAGATCTATTTGAAGTGGAGTTGGAACCCCAAGCCAACAATCAATCCATATATGAGGTAACTGCTATTTGCAGCCAGCGCGTTAAAGTCGAGAAGCCCATTCGGTCCCCAGGAGTGCCACAAGTGCCAGATGTTTAGGCACACAAAGAATTACTGCAGCGTGCAGTCATTTGTGTGAAGTGTGGGGACAAGCACGAGCCCAAGGACTGCCCGAAGAAGCGGGTGAGGAGACACCCAAGTGTGCCAATTGTGGAGGTGCCCATGTGGCCAACTACCGTGGCTGCAGTACATACAAAGATTACTGTAAGAAAAGGGAGAATGGGTTAGTGAAAACTAATCAAATGCTTAATAGACTCCAAATGCCTACCTTACCCGCCGCAATGGGTTTGCACGCCCCGCCCGCCACCCACATTAACACGGAGTTAAGATCGGCTGAGGACGTTGATGATGCTGCAGAGATACTGCAGAACAACATCATCAAAGCAGCTGAGATTGCTAGGAGCAATCTGATGAGGCCCGTCCGACCTAATATTGCAGGCAGAGGTGCCTTTGCCCAATCGTGTTCGTCTGATGATTGACACCAAGAGGCGCCTGCTGAACATGTTGAGGAGAAGACCTGACGCGGCAGCGGAACAGCTGCATAATGTGTTGGTAAACAGGATCCATAAGGAGATTGTGGCTGCAAAGTCCACGAGTCTGGTCTTGAACCGAGGCCCACGGCACTTGTCGATGGCGGTTTCTGTCTGGGTGCCGCATGGCACCTGTGGGGGAATGGGCAGCGAGGATATGGCTGTCACCACCATCGGCGAAGTCCATCCATTGTCGGGAATTCCGTTTTCGGGCATTTTCGTTTCTGTTGCGTGGCCATCGGAGGTCAGGCATGTCACCATCGAGTGCGTCGACTGGGCCGAGTGGCTAGGGGGACTCAGGCAGGACTTCATCGACGGCGTTGGCGGTGCGATTGAGGCTCAAGCTGGACCCCATCGACGGCATTGCGGTAGCATCGGAGCTCAAGCTGGGCAACATCGTTGGCAGCCCGTTGGCGTTCACGAAGCGAGGCGTTACTCTCGCCGCGTGCTCAACGTGCCGGAATCCGACATGGCTGACGGTCTGCCGGTTCTGCTTGCGCTTGGGCCTGCAGTTGACAGCAGTAGCAGGGCTGCATAAAGGGACTGATGGATGTGAGGCTGTCGCATGACAAGCAGCAGCTGCTCCAGTTGGTCTTGATTGTTGGTGCCGTTGGCGGGCCCCTCCTTCAGTGCGGTCCACCGGATTGCTAACGGCCCGTATTTTGGCCTGCATCTGTTCGTTCCGAATTCTCAGTGTCTCTATCTCCCTTTTCAGATGTCTATTATCGGTGCCGTTCTCTTCTTGGGCTCCTTTTTAGCAGCGGAGGACTTCGAGGGCCCAAGCTGCTTTGTCGTGGCCTTATTATTAATTCTGCTGGCGCTGCAGCTGTGTCTGTTGTGAGCACAAGTGGTAAAAGTCTGAGACAGGCTACCCTCACGGATCTGCTTAAAGAGCAGCAGGCGAAGAACGCAGTGGAGCTGCAGCTCAGCGCCAAACTGCGAACGGAGTCTGAGGCCAGAAAGGGGAAGCGTTCTGCTACCCAGGGATCTGCTATAGTGAAGCCAACCGCGAAGAAAGCGGCCACTATCAAGGCTACGTACCGGACCCGATCGAAGACTAATGTTGCCTCGACCCCCAGTTCTAACAACTTCTTCGAGATACTATCGGACAATGAATCGATGGCTATGGATGACTGCAGCGTGGGAGATTCGAAGCTGGAGGTACCTGCCCCCAACAACAGGCCCTCTGCAGCTACCGGATCTGCCCCGTGTGCAGATAGCAATGTCGGCCAAAATGCTAATATTGCTAATCTTAATGCTACGAATAGTTGTAATGTTAATGGACCTCCCGAGCTAAAATTATTTAAATAGGCAAATAATTGCCGTAAATCTTAAAATAATTGCATATGGTGTTGTAGTGCCCTGTGCTCATCAATAAAAATTTAATTCCGGCCAATACATAGTGTTGTGCCGTGTATAAAACTGTGCCAGAAATATTGTTCGACATAACCAATTGTCGGCCAAGGGAAAAAACGTGGGGAAGGCTGCAGCAGCGAAACGGAATCTGAGGGCAGAAAGGGGAAGTGTACGGCTATCGGTCCCGATTAAGGCGAATGCTGCCTCGACCCCCAGTACTATCAATTACTTCGAGATTCTTTCGGACAACGAATCGATGACTATGGATGACTGCAGCGTGGGAGCCACCGGAACTGCCCCAGTGCGAGATGGCAATGTTGGCCAAAATGCCAATACTGCTAATCCTAATGCTACGATTAATTCTAATATTAATTCTAATACTAATGCTACTTCTACTGCTGACGCCAAAAAAGTGCGGCCAGCCCCCATATTCATTCCTAATGTCAGGGAAATTGTTCCCTTGCTGCAGGGAATAGATGCAGCTATTGGCGTGGGATCGTACGATACGAAGCCCACTGCTAATGGGTGCCTGAAAGTGACCTGTCACACAGTTGACGGTTACAGAAAGCTGATTCGCATGGTCAGCGCAAAGGACACAGACGGACAGGTTGTTGATTTTCACACCTTTCGCTTGAGGAGCGATAAGGGCCTGCGAGTGGTTATACGCCACCTTCACCGTTCGACACCCACAGCCTGGGTTTGCGAACAACTTAAATCTATGGGGCATGTGGTCAGACATATCTCTAATATATACAAGCGGTTCACCAATTAACCATTAGATCTATTTGAAGTGGAGTTGGAACCCCAAGCCAACAATCAATCCATATATGAGGTAACTGCTATTTGCAGCCAGCGCGTTAAAGTCGAGAAGCCCATTCGGTCCCCAGGAGTGCCACAAGTGCCAGATGTTTAGGCACACAAAGAATTACTGCAGCCGTGCAGTCATTTGTGTGAAGTGTGGGGACAAGCACGAGCCCAAGGACTGCCCGAAGAAGCGGGTGAGGAGACACCCAAGTGTGCCAATTGTGGAGGTGCCCATGTGGCCAACTACCGTGGCTGCAGTACATACAAAGATTACTGTAAGAAAAGGGAGAATGGGTTAGTGAAAACTAATCAAATGCACACGGTGTTGTAGTGCCCTGTGCTCATCAATAAAAATTTAATTCCGGCCAATACATAGTGTTGTGCCGTGAATAAAACTGTGCCAGAAATATTGTTCGACATAACCAATTGTCGGCCAAGGAAAAAACGTGGGGAAGGCTGCAGCAGAGAACGGAGTCTGAGGCCAGAAAGGGGAAGCGTACGGCTACCCAGGGATCAGCCATAGTGAAGCCAACCGCGAAGAAAGCGGCCATAATCAAGGCTACGTATCGGACCCGATCGAAGGCGAATGCTGCCTCGACCCCCAGTACTATCAATTACTTCGGGATTCTTTCGGACAACGAATCGATGACTATGGATGACTGCAGCGTGGGAGCCACCGGAACTGCCCCAGTGCGAGATGGCAATGTTGGCCAAAATGCCAATACTGCTAATCCTAATGCTACGATTAATTCTAATATTAATTCTAATACTAATGCTACTTCTACTGCTGACGCCAAAACAGTGCGGCCAGCCCCCATATTCATTCCTAATGTCAGGGAAATTGTTCCCTTGCTGCAGGGAATAGATGCAGCTATTGGCGTGGGATCGTACGATACGAAGCCCACTGCTAATGGGTGCCTGAAAGTGACCTGTCACACAGTTGACGGTTACAGAAAGCTGATTCGCATGCTCAGCGCAAAGGACACAGACGGACAGGTTGTTGATTTTCACACCTTTCGCTTGAGGAGCGATAAGGGCCTGCGAGTGGTTATACGCCACCTTCACCGTTCGACACCCACAGCCTGGGTTTGCGAACAACTTAAATCTATGGGGCATGTGGTCAGACATATCTCTAATATATACAAGCGGTTCACCAATTAACCATTAGATCTATTTGAAGTGGAGTTGGAACCCCAAGCCAACAATCAATCCATATATGAGGTAACTGCTATTTGCAGCCAGCGCGTTAAAGTCGAGAAGCCCATTCGGTCCCCAGGAGTGCCACAAGTGCCAGATGTTTAGGCACACAAAGAATTACTGCAGCCGTGCAGTCATTTGTGTGAAGTGTGGGGACAAGCACGAGCCCAAGGACTGCCCGAAGAAGCGGGTGAGGAGACACCCAAGTGTGCCAATTGTGGAGGTGCCCATGTGGCCAACTACCGTGGCTGCAGTACATACAAAGATTACTGTAAGAAAAGGGAGAATGGGTTAGTGAAAACTAATCAAATGCTTAATAGACTCCACATGCCTACCTTACCCGCCGCAATGGGTTTGCACGCCCCCGCCCGCCACCCACATTAGCACGGAGTTAAGATCGGCTGAGGACGTTGATGATACTGCAGAACAACATCATCAAAGCAGCTGAGATTGCTAGGAGCAATCTGATGAGGCCCGTCCGACCCAGATTGCAGGCAGAGGTGCCTTTGCTCAATCGTGTTCGTCTGATGATTGACACCAAGAGGCGCCTGCTGAACATGTTGAGGAGAAGACCTGACGCGGCAGCGGAACAGCTGCATAATGTGTTGGTAAACAGGATCCATAAGGAGATTGTGGCTGCAAAGACGAGGCCCACGGTCTTGGTCTTGAACCGAGGCCCACGGGCACTTGTCGATGGCGGTTCCTCTGTCTGGGTGCCGCATGGCACCTGTGGGGGAATGGGCAGCGAGGATATGGCTGCCACCATCGGCGAAGTCCATCCATTGTCGGGAATTCCGTTTTCGGGCATTTTCGTTTCTGTTGCGTGGCCATCGGAGGTCAGGCATGTCACCATCGAGTGCGTCGACTGGGCCGAGTGGCTAGGGGGACTCAGGCAGGACTTCATCGACGGCGTTGCGGTGCGATTGAGGCTCAAGCTGGACCCCATCGACGGCATTGCGGTAGCATCGGAGCTCAAGCTGGGCAACATCGTTGGCAGCCCGTTGGCGTTCATGAAGCGAGGCGTTACTCTCGCCGCGTGCTCAACGTGCCGGAATCCGACATGGCTGACGGTCTGCCGGTTCTGCTTGCGCTTGGGCCTGCAGTTGACACAGTGGCAGGGCTGCATAAAGGGACTGATGGATGTGAGGCTGTCGCATGACAAGCAGCAGCTGCTCCAGTTGGTCTTGATTGTTGGTGCCGTTGGCGGGCCCCCTCCTTCAGTGCGGTCCACCGGATTGCTAACGGCCCGTATTTTGGCCTGCATCTGTTCGTTCCGAATTCTCAGTGTCTCTATCTCCCTTTTCAGATGTCTATTTATCGGTGCCGTTCTCTTCTTGGGCTCCTTTTTAGCAGCGGAGGACTCCGAGGGCCCAAGCTGCTTTGTCGTGGCCTTATTATTAATTCTGCTGGCGCTGCAGCTGTGTCTGTTGTGAGCACAAGTGGTAAAAGTCTGAGACAGGCTACCCTCACGGATCTGCTTAAAGAGCAGCAGGCGAAGAACGCAGTGGAGCTGCAGCTCAGCGCCAAACTGCGAACGGAGTCTGAGGCCAGAAAGGGGAAGCGTTCTGCTACCCAGGGATATGCTATAGTGAAGCCAACCGCGAAGAAAGCGGCCACTATCAAGGCTACGTACCGGACCCGATCGAAGACTAATGTTGCCTCGACCCCCAGTTCTAACAACTTCTTCGAGATACTATCGGACAATGAATCGATGGCTATGGATGACTGCAGCGTGGGAGATTCGGAGCTGGAGGTACCTGCCCCCAACAACAGGCCCTCTGCAGCTACCGGATCTGCCCCTGTGCTAGATAGCAATGTCGGCCAAAATGCTAATATTGCTAATCTTAATGCTACGAATAGTTGTAATGTTAATGGACCTCCCGAGCTAAAATTATTTAAATAGGCAAATAATTGCCGTAAATTCTTAAATAATTGCACACGGTGTTGTAGTGCCCTGTGCTCATCAATAAAAATTTAATTCCGGCCAATACATAGTGTTGTGCCGTGTATAAAACTGTGCCAGAAATATTGTTCGACATAACCAATTGTCGGCCAAGGAAAAAACGTGGGGAAGGCTGCAGCAGCGAACGGAATCTGAGGCCAGAAAGGGGAAGCGTACGGCTATCGGTCCCGATTAAGGCGAATGCTGCCTCGACCCCCAGTACTATCAATTACTTCGAGATTCTTTCGGACAACGAATCGATGACTATGGATGACTGCAGCGTGGGAGCCACCGGAACTGCCCCAGTGCGAGATGGCAATGTTGGCCAAAATGCCAATACTGCTAATCCTAATGCTACGATTAATTCTAATATTAATTCTAATACTAATGCTACTTCTACTGCTGACGTTAAAACAGTGCGGCCAGCCCCCATATTCATTCCTAATGTCAGGGAAATTGTTCCCTTGCTGCAGGGAATAGATGCAGCTATTGGCGTGGGATCGTACGATACGAAGCCCACTGCTAATGGGTGCCTGAAAGTGACCTGTCACACAGATGACGGTTACAGAAAGCTGATTCGCATGCTCAGCGCAAAGGACACAGACGGACAGGGTGTTGATTTTCACACCTTTCGCTTGAGGAGCGATAAGGGCCTGCGAGTGGTTATACGCCACCTTCACCGTTCGACACCCACAGCCTGGGTTTGCGAACAACTTAAATCTATGGGGCATGTGGTCAGACATATCTCTAATATATACAAGCGGTTCACCAATTAACCATTAGATCTATTTGAAGTGGAGTTGGAACCCCAAGCCAACAATCAATCCATATATGAGGTAACTGCTATTTGCAGCCAGCGCGTTAAAGTCGAGAAGCCCATTCGGTCCCCAGGAGTGCCACAAGTGCCAGATGTTTAGGCACACAAAGAATTACTGCAGCCGTGCAGTCATTTGTGTGAAGTGTGGGGACAAGCACGAGCCTAAGGACTGCCCGAAGAAGCGGGTGAGGAGACACCCAAGTGTGCCAATTGTGGAGGTGCCCATGTGGCCAACTACCGTGGCTGCAGTACATACAAAGATTACTGTAAGAAAAGGGAGAATGGGTTAGTGAAAACTAATCAAATGCTTAATAGACTCCAAATGCCTACCTTACCCGCCGCAATGGGTTTGCACGCCCCCGCCCGCCACCCACATTAACACGGAGTTAAGATCGGCTGAGGACGTTGATGATGCTGCAGAGATACTGCAGAACAACATCATCAAAGCAGCTGAGATCGCCAGGAGCAATCTGATGAGGCCCGTCCGACCTAGATTGCAGGCAGAGGTGCCTTTGCCCAATCGTGTTCGTCTGATGATTGACACCAAGAGGCGCCTGCTGAACATGTTGAGGAGAAGACCTGACGCGGCAGCGGAACAGCTGCATAATGTGTTGGTAAACAGGATCCATAAGGAGATTGTGGCTGCAAAGACGAGGCCCACGGTCTTGGTCTTGAACCGAGGCCCACGGGCACTTGTCGATGGCGGTTCCTCTGTCTGGGTGCCGCATGGCACCTGTGGGGGAATGGGCAGCGAGGATATGGCTGCCACCATCGGCGAAGTCCATCCATTGTCGGGAATTCCGTTTTCGGGCATTTTCGTTTCTGTTGCGTGGCCATCGGAGGTCAGGCATGTCACCATCGAGTGCGTCGACTGGGCCGAGTGGCTAGGGGGACTCAGGCAGGACTTCATCGACGGCGTTGCGGTGCGATTGAGGCTCAAGCTGGACCCCATCGACGGCATTGCGGTAGCATTGGAGCTCAAGCTGGGCAACATCGTTGGCAGCCCGTTGGCGTTCATGAAGCGAGGCGTTACTCTCGCCGCGTGCTCAACGTGCCGGAATCCGACATGGCTGACGGTCTGCCGGTTCTGCTTGCGCTTGGGCCTGCAGTTGACACAGTAGCAGGGCTGCATAAAGGGACTGATGGATGTGAGGCTGTCGCATGACAAGCAGCAGCTGCTCCAGTTGGTCTTGATTGTTGGTGCCGTTGGCGGCCCCCTCCTTCAGTGCGGTCCACCGGATTGCTAACGGCCCGTATTTTGGCCTGCATCTGTTCGTTCCGAATTCTCAGTGTCTCTATCTCCCTTTTCAGATGTCTATTTATCGGTGCCGTTCTCTTCTTGGGCTCCTTTTTACAGCGGAGGACTCCGAGGGCCCAAGCTGCTTTGTCGTGGCCTTATTATTAATTCTGCTGGCGCTGCAGCTGTGTCTGTTGTGAGCACAAGTGGTAAAAGTCTGAGACAGGCTACCCTCACGGATCTGCTTAAAGAGCAGCAGGCGAAAGAACGCAGTGGAGCTGCAGCTCAGCGCCAAACTGCGAACGGAGTCTGAGGCCAGAAAGGGGAAGCGTTCTGCTACCCAGGGATCTGCTATAGTGAAGCCAACCGCGAAGAAAGCGGCCACTATCAAGGCTACGTACCGGACCCGATCGAAGACTAATGTTGCCTCGACCCCCAGTTCTAACAACTTCTTCGAGATACTATCGGACAATGAAATTGATGGCTATGGATGACTGCAGCGTGGGAGATTCGAAGCTGGAGGTACCTGCCCCCAACAACAGGCCCTCTGCAGCTACCGGATCTGCCTGTGTGCTAGATAGCAATGTTGGCCAAAATGCTAATATTGCTAATCTTAATGCTACGAATAGTTGTAATGTTAATGGACCTCCCGAGCTAAAAATTATTTAAATAGGCAAAAATAATTGCTGGTAATAATTGCACACGGTGTTGTAGTGCCCTGTGCTCATCAATAAAAATTTAATTCCGGCCAATACATAGTGTTGTGCCGTGTATAAAACTGTGCCAGAAATATTGTTCGACATAACCAATTGTCGGCCAAGGAAAAAACGCGGGAAGGCTGCAGCAGCGAACGGAATCTGAGGCCAGAAAGGGGAAGTGTACGGCTATCGGTCCCGATTAAGGCGAATGCTGCCTCGACCCCCAGTACTATCAATTACTTCGAGATTCTTTCGGACAACGAATCGATGACTATGGATGACTGCAGCGTGGGAGCCACCGGAACTGCCCCAGTGCGAGATGGCAATGTTGGCCAAAATGCCAATACTGCTAATCCTAATGCTACGATTAATTCTAATATTAATTCTAATACTAATGCTACTTCTACTGCTGACGTTAAAACAGTGCGGCCAGCCCCCATATTCATTCCTAATGTCAGGGAAATTGTTCCCTTGCTGCAGGGAATAGATGCAGCTATTGGCGTGGGATCGTACGATACGAAGCCCACTGCTAATGGGTGCCTGAAAGTGACCTGTCACACAGATGACGGTTACAGAAAGCTGATTCGCATGCTCAGCGCAAAGGACACAGACGGACAGGGTGTTGATTTTCACACCTTTCGCTTGAGGAGCGATAAGGGCCTGCGAGTGGTTATACGCCACCTTCACCGTTCGACACCCACAGCCTGGGTTTGCGAACAACTTAAATCTATGGGGCATGTGGTCAGACATATCTCTAATATATACAAGCGGTTCACCAATTAACCATTAGATCTATTTGAAGTGGAGTTGGAACCCCAAGCCAACAATCAATCCATATATGAGGTAACTGCTATTTGCAGCCAGCGCGTTAAAGTCGAGAAGCCCATTCGGTCCCCAGGAGTGCCACAAGTGCCAGATGTTTAGGCACACAAAGAATTACTGCAGCCGTGCAGTCATTTGTGTGAAGTGTGGGGACAAGCACGAGCTAAGGACTGCCCGAAGAAGCGGGTGAGGAGACACCCAAGTGTGCCAATTGTGGAGGTGCCCCATGTGGCCAACTACCGTGGCTGCAGTACATACAAAGATTACTGTAAGAAAAGGGAGAATGGGTTAGTGAAAACTAATCAAATGCTTAATAGACTCCAAATGCCTACCTTACCCGCCGCAATGGGTTTGCACGCCCCCGCCCGCCACCCACATTAACACGGAGTTAAGATCGGCTGAGGACGTTGATGATGCTGCAGAGATACTGCAGAACAACATCATCAAAGCAGCTGAGATTGCTAGGAGCAATCTGATGAGGCCCGTCCGACCCAGATTGCAGGCAGAGGTGCCTTTGCCCAATCGTGTTCGTCTGATGATTGACACCAAGAGGCGCCTGCTGAACATGTTGAGGAGAAGACCTGACGCGGCACCGGAACAGCTGCATAATGTGTTGGTAAACAGGATCCATAAGGAGATTGTGGCTGCAAAGACGAGGCCCACGGTCTTGGTCTTGAACCGAGGCCCACGGGCACTTGTCGATGGCGGTTCCTCTGTCTGGGTGCCGCATGGCACCTGTGGGGGAATGGGCAGCGAGGATATGGCTGCCACCATCGGCGAAGTCCATCCATTGTCGGGAATTCCGTTTTCGGGCATTTTCGTTTCTGTTGCGTGGCCATCGGAGGTCAGGCATGTCACCATCGAGTGCGTCGACTGGGCCGAGAGGCTAGGGGGACTCAGGCAGGACTTCATCGACGGTGGAAGCCATTAAAAAAAAAAATTGTTCATCAATTCTCATTTCACCTTATAAATGGTAAGATCCTTTCTTACCTTCTTCACCAAGCCATTACCATTCCCCAAAAATTACCCAACCTCTGTGTCTCGTGCATGGAACTGCTGGTTTCGCCCAACAATCGGGTAAAAGGGGGGATGAATGAAGACCCACATAGCCGCACTATAGACATGACTGGATCAAGTCTGCGGGCCACTACTCAGGTGCTGGCACTGTCCTCTTAAATATGTTCGCCTGGTAGTAACCGGAACTGGGGGCAGTGCTTGAACAGCACCACTTGTTTCCTCCAATTACACTAGTCAACACGATTTTTCTCAAGGAACAAAACGAACTTTTTCTTAAAGATTTGGGGCTTAGAAATGGTTTGATGATATTTTTTTTTTTTATGGCAGAACTTTTTTTTTCAAGAATTTTTGAGAACTGGTATTTGTTTTTTAATCTTTTTTCAGAGGTAGCGCTTGTTTTTTTCACATAGCTCTAGTATCTTACGTCTGATTGTAAAGAACTTTGCTATTTTGAAAAGATAATTAAAACAGCTAGAAGTTAAGCCCAAACACTTTGTGATTACAGCTTACCGTCTGGGAAATGTAAAGCATTGAAATTCAAAAATGATGATTTTTATGCGGTATTTTTTACGAAATTTTGACTTTAAAAACTCAGGAAAAGTCGAAAAAAAATATATCCTATGTCCTCTATTTTTTTTGTGTATAGGTGCATTAATTTGGCGTCGTTCAAGGTATCGTTCATTAAAATCTATGGAGAGACTTTGGAGCTAAAATTCGTTAACTAAACCTAAAATATGGAAAAAATGAACAAAAAATACCTTTTCGATGGATGCGAGCTCAACTGCCCATTGAGAATTGGGATCGCGATCAGGTACCAAATGTACAACCTTTTTTCCTTTGCTTTGTTCCCAATTGGCAGTTGGGCCCGCAACCATCGAAAAAGTATTTTTTGTTCATTTTTCCATACCCAGGGCCTTCGGCTCTGTGAGGCTGAGACATTCGGGTCGGGAGCTGGGCCGTTCGGCATGTATGACTCATGTCGGGAATCGAAAGCCAGCCGAGTATTGCAAATGCATGTGTATACACAGACACGACAAATTATTTATCAATTCTTATTTTCCGAAACCGTTTTGAGTTTGTTTTGAGTTTCGTTTTCAGTTTACGTAAATGTGTGTGTGCCATGTATTCACACATACTATGCTTGTGTGTGGGCTCTACAATTTTTTTCCGCTTAACTGAATTTCGGTTTTTATACCCGTACTCAAAAAAGAGTTAAGGGGTATATTAGATTTGTGGTAAAAGTGGATGTGTGTAACGCAGAGAAGGAAACGTGTCCAACAAGCATTACAAAAAAGAGCTCATTGTGCAAATTGTGAAAACATTTGTAGTCATTTGTAGTTCTACCAGGTGGCATCGCTTCAAAATGCCAAAACAAAACTAAAAAACAAATTCTACAAATTATTGCCATTGCATTTATGTCAAAAACCCCTGTTCGGCTAAGCGCAGACCCATGGCAGCACAAATAGATGCATAGCGATCATTATACCAAAAACTGGTATTTGTAATGAACTAAATTAGCAGTAGTTTGAGAAGACAATCACAAAAACCACATACGTATCGTGTGAACGTGAAAACGAGTCCGATGCGCATCTGAGAAGCCTGCTGTTGAGCTACTGAGCTTTTTCAATAGCGTAGTTTTGTTGTAAGCAGTATAGAAGGCGATACAGAGTCAAAGAGATAGCGAAAGGTTCGAGTCAGGTTGATGACGAGTCGGTTGGAGAGTTAGCTGGATTCAAGACGGGGTCAGATTGTAGACGCGGGGGTCGGTACAAGACGGTGTCGGATTGAATAGCTCGATTCCAAGACGATGTGCAGTGGTTGCTAGATCCAGACTAATTCAAAGGGCAGGCGGGCCGAATTGCCCGTGCCCTAATGCGAGCGAGAGAGCGACAGATCGAGAGAGTGATAGCAAAGCAAAGGAAAGAAAGAAAGGCACGGGATGAAGAGGCGAAAGAGAACGGCTGCATAGGCTGCTGCCGTGAGGGAGCATGAATGCGTGCATGAGTTTGTAGGTAAATGACAATTTAGTACAGTGGGCAGTGCAAACAACGAACAATAATAAGGATTTACTCTACTGCTGCACCACTGGCTATAATCTATGCATTTGTCCACTATTTGGCTGCGTAACCAAACATACTCCTCCCGTTGAAGATCACGGGTCTTTAAAAAAACTTCCTTCAACAGCATACAGGGTTCAGCAGACAAAGCTTGTTGTTGATGGGGCCGTTCTTCCTTCCGTCGTCATCGGCGAGTTCACTTCCAATCTCGTCGAAGTCCAGCTCCTCGAGTTGTGTGTGCACGGTTTTAAAAGTGCCGTGCAGCTTATCGATTTGCTTCAGCCTGCCAACGAGCATGAAGTGGTTGAATAGGAAAGCGTTCTCCAAGACAACTTTAAGCTGCTTCATCCGTTCAAATAACGCTGGTGCTTTCCGCTTTAGGAAAGCCTTACTGTTTCCAGCAGCGGGCACTTCACCGTCGTTCCTTGCACTCATTTCGGCGCAGGAGCTAGAAAACGTTCCTAGCGGGAAGATGACCGCAAAGAAAAACGGACGCTTGCAGTAAATGCAGCAAGAACCGCAAGCAGATCGCAAAGCAGACGTCGCGAGCACCGTTTTTGTTGCTTGTGCACAGCCGAATACCGAAAAACCGTGGTTCAATGCGTATTAAACGAACGATAAATGAGCGAGAGAGCGACAGATCGAGATAGTGATAGCAAAGCAAAGGAAAGAGAGGCGCGAAATGAAGAGGCGAAAGAGAAAGGCTGCATAGGCTGCTGCCGTGCGGGAGCATGAATGCGTGCATAAGTTTGTAGGTAGATGACAATTTAGTACAGTGGGCAGTGCAAACAACGAACAATAATAAGGATTTACTCTACTGCTGCACCATTGGCTATAATCTATGCATTTGTCCACTATTTGGCTGCGTAACCAAACAGACTATACAATACATGTATGTACATACATTTCATATCATATCTCTGCCCATATCTCCTAAACTAAAGTTATCTTGAAAATTAGATTCGCTAAAGCTCTGGAAAATGTTCTACTATATGTGTACATTTATTTTATTCAAAGTGTTGATAAAATATTTTTTAATTTTGCCACCTCTTTCGCCTGAGTCTCCAATGTAAATACACACAGTACAAACAAATAACAACTTTAAATTTTAAAGTTTAAAACCAAAATCGACCTATTCAGGGCCGGATCAACCCTCAACCGGGCCCTGGGCAACCATCAATCTGGGGCCCTCTATTTTTTCACCGACAGCTCCCTTCTTTTTTCATTTGAAATAAAAACTTTTATGTTGTTTAATTTGTATGTTTATTAGTGGCTATTATATTTTTTATTCATTCACAAAACTCAAAATTGTTTTTTCAACAAAAATTTTCTGTTAGCCCTAGGGGGGCCCTAGGCAACTGCTAATCTGGCCCTGGATTCCCGTTGTCAGACATCATATTTTGTTGGTGTATTCTGTCGCTCGACTCGACGCGGGCCCATCGCATTTACGAAGCCGAAAGCAGAGGCAAAGGCTAGTTTAAAAGAGAATGGAAGAAGTAACCTTGAAGCGTCAAAACGAAAATTGAACGAGCATTTTGCTCCTCGTGCAAAGGTATTGTATAGTCTTTGGTATTGGACTGCGGGCTGTAGTGGTCGCACGTCCGATCGCTATGGCTCCACAGCTAAAAAAAATCTAGGTGTTCACGCTCCAAGCTCTAAAAGCGGACTCTAGATAGGGGTGGGTGTGGAATCAACACTGTGGATCTGTATCAGCTAACGTTAGACTCGACATACTACTACAGAGGGAGATAGTTCTACAGACAGACAAATGGATCACGTATTGCCACCGCAGCATGCCCCCCCCCGCTCCGCTTATATAGCGAAAAACATTGAAAACAATTTCAAATCGAACGGAAACCTGGCCCAAAGTCAAATAAGAAGTCCAATGCTTCTTCTTCAACTCCATCCTTGACCTGAACCAGCAGGTTCAGGGGAGCCAGTCTACGTCACGGTAAGGTTGATTTTATTGCTGTTCAATACAATACTTAGCATTATAAACAATTTATTGGGGCTGCTATTCCTACTTAATTTTTTTGTTTCCGCTGCCTGCTGACCGCAGTTTTTCAGTCATAGGCAGCGCATACTCCACTCTCGGCACTAACACTAGTCAACACGATTTTTCCTCAAGGAACAAAACGAACTTTTTCTTAAAGATTTGGGGCTTACAAATGGTTTGATGATATTTTTTTTTCTATGGCAGAACTTTTTTTTAAGCAATTTTTTAAAACTGGTATTTTTTTTTAACCTTTTTTCAGAGGTAGCGATTTTTTTTTCACATAACCCTAGTATCTTACGTCTGGTTGTAAAGAACTTTGCTATTTTGAAAAGATAATTAAAACAGCTAGAAGTTGAGCCCAAACACTTTGTGATTTCAGCTTACCGTCTGGGAAATACAAAAATGATGATTTTTGTGCGGTATTTTTTACGAAATTTTAACTTTAAAAACTCAGGAAAAGTCGAAAAAAAATTATATCCTGTGTCCTCTATTTTTTTTCGTGTATAGGTGCATTTACGGTATCGTTGTTTACGGTATCGCTCATTTAAATCTATGGAGAGACTTTGGAGCTAAAATTCATTAACCAAACCTAAAATATGGAAAAAATGAACAAAAAATACCTTTTGGAAGGTTGCGAGCCCAACTGCCCATTGGGAACAAAGGAACGCGATCAGGTACCAAATGTACAACCCTTTTTCGTTTGCTTTGTTTGCACAGGGCAATGGTCATCTCGACGAACAGGAATACCTGCACTGTTCTCACCAGGATTTTCTTGAACATCTCCAAGCCCCACTGTGAGTCGTTCACTCGCGGTGCCGCGCTGAGCTTTCTGGAAGACTTTGCCCGTCCCCCGGCAAAAAGTGTCGTCCGCTTCTTGGTCTTGAACCGAGGCCCACGGGCAATTGTTGATGGCTGTTCCTCTTCCTGGGTGCCGCATGGCACCTGTGGGGAATGGGCAGCGAAGATATGGCTGTCAACAGTTGCTTCTCCACCATCGGCGTCCATTCATTCAGTGCCGCTCTGAGCTTTCTGGAAGACTTTGCCCGTCCCCGGCCAAACGTGTCATCCGCTTCTTGGCTTGAACCGAGGCCCACGGGCAATTGTTGATGGCTGTTCCTCTTCCTGGGTGCCGCATGGCACCTGTGGGGAATGGGCAGCGAGGATATGGCTGTCAACAGTAGCTTCTCCACCATCGGCGTGCATTCATTCAGTGCCGCTCTGAGCTTTCTGGAAGATTTTGCCCGTCCCCCGGCCAAACGTGTCATCCGCTTCTTGGTCTTGAAGTGTCTAAATGGGACGTAAACCGGGTCCAAAATCGAAAACAACCAAGAAGAAAGCAGAGAATGCTAACTCAAGTGCTTCTAGCACGGATAATGAAGGTATTGACTACCACAATTTGGATTTCTGCATTTCCCCTAGCCTTTTCATGAACCCCCCGCAAGATTCTGACCCGCTGACCCAAACTGGTCATGAGGACCTATCAAACTGCCCTCGCGCAATGAGAAGATCGGTTTCGATGGCCGACTTAATGAATGACATCGACATGCCCACTACTTCTACTGCAAAAGTGACAATAAATGTTCTGATTGCTGCTGCAGCAGATGCTCCTCTTGGGCCTGCTGTTCCTGCGGCTAGTTCAAGCGCCCGGAAGATGACCTCCCCTGGTGTTGCCTGTACTGCTGCCCGTGCTACTGTCCCTGCTGCCCCCAATGCTGCCCGTACTGATGCCCCTCGCTCTACCACTCCTAGTACCCGTACTATCGCTGCTTCATCAAATTCGTTGAGGCAGCAGACCCTGATTGAGCTGATCAAGGATCAGCAGGAAAAAATGGCTGTTGAGAAGAGGCTAAGTGCCAAGCTGAGGGCAGAGTCCGAAGCCCGGAACAAGAAAAGGACGGGCGAGCGGAGTCTGAGGCTAGAAAGGGGAAGCGTTCTGCTACCCAGGGATCTGCTATAGTGAAGCCAACCGCGAAGAAAGCGGCCACTATCAAGGCTACGTACCGGACCCGATCGAAGACTAATGTTGCCTCGACCCCCAGTTCTAACAACTTCTTCGAGATACTATCGGACAATGAATCGATGGCTATGGATGACTGCAGCGTGGGAGATTCGGAGCTGGAGGTACCTGCCCCCAACAACAGGCCCTCTGCAGCTACCGGATCTGCCCCTGTGCTAGATAGCAATGTCGGCCAAAATGCTAATCTTAATGCTACGAAAAGTTCTAATGTTAATGGACCTCCCGAGCTAAAATTATTAAAATAGGCAAATAATTGCCGTAAATTCTTAAATAATTGCACACGGTGTTGTAGTGCCCTGTGCTCATCAATAAAAATTAAATTCCGGCCAATACATAGTGTTGTGCCGTGTATAAAACTGTGCCAGAAATATTGTTCGACATAACCAATTGTCGGCCAAGGAAAAAACGTCGGGAAGGCTGCAGCCGCTGCTGCACCGCCGATTCAATACACATAAAATTTATGGATCTTGGCCACGTAACGACGGGCATTCCACATCCGGAATGCACAGGGCAATGGTCATCCCGACGAACAGGAATATCTGCACTGTTCTCACCAGGATTTTCTTGAACATCTCCAAGCCCCACTCTGAGTCGTTCACTCGCGGTGCCGCGCTGAGCTTTCTGGAAGACTTTGCCCGTCCCCCGGCCAAAAGTGTCGTCCGCTTCTTGGTCTTGAACCGAGGCCCACGGGCAATTGTTGATGGCTGTTCCTCTTCCTGGGTGCCGCATGGCACCTGTGAGGGAATGGGCAGCGAGGATATGGCTGTCAACAGTAGCTTCTCCACCATCGGCGTCCATTCATTCAGTGCCGCTCTGAGCTTTCTGGAAGACTTTGCCCGTCCCCCGGCCAAACGTGTCGTCCGCTTCTTGACCTGAGGCCCACGGGCACTTGTCGATGGCGGGTTCCGCATGGCACCTGTGGGGGAACGGGCATAGTTCTAATGTCAATGGACCTCCCGAGCTAAAATTATTAAAATAGGCAAATAATTCTTAAAATAATTGCACACGGTGTTGTAGTGCCCTGTGCTCATCAATAAAAATTTAATTCCGGCCAATACATAGTGTTGTGCCGTGTATAAAACTGTGCCAGAAATATTGTTCGACATAACCAATTGTCGGCCAAGGAAAAAACGTGGGGAAGGCTGCAGCCGCTGCACCGCAATTCAATACACATAAAATTTATGGATCATGGCCACGTAACGACGGGCATTCCACATCCGGAATGCACAGGGCAATGGTCATCCCGACGAACAGGAATACCTGCACTGTTCTCACCAGGATTTTCTTGAACATCTCCAAGCCCCACTCTGAGTCGTTCACTCGCGGTGCCGCGCTGAGCTTTCGGGAAGACTTTTCCCGTCCCCCGGCCAAAAGTGTCATCCGCTTCTTGGTCTTGAACCGAGGCCCACGGGCAATTGTTGATGGCTGTTCCTCTTCCTGGGTGGCGCATGGCACCTGTGGGGAATGGGCAGCGAGGATATGGCTGTCAACAGTAGCTTCTCCACCATCGGCGTCCATTCATTCAGTGCCGCTCTGAGCTTTCTGGAAGAGCTTTGCCCGTTCCCCCGGGCAAACGTGTCATCCGCTTCTTGGTCTTGAACCGAGGCCCACGGGCAATTGTTGATGGCTGTTCCTCTTCCTGGGTGCCGCATGGCACCTGTGAGGGAATGGGCAGCGAGGATATGGCTGTCAACAGTAGCTTCTCCACCATCGGCGTCCATTCATTCAGTGCCGCTCTGAGCTTTCTGGAAGACTTTGCCCGTCCCCGGCCAAACGTGTCGTCCGCTTCTTGGTCTTGAACCGAGGCCCACGGGCACTTGTCGATGGCGGTTCCTCTGTCTGGTGCCGCATGGCACCTGTGGGGGAATGGGCATAGTTCTAATGTCAATGGACCTCCCGAGCTAAAATTATTAAAATAGGCAAATAATTGCCGTAAATTCTTAAATAATTGCACACGGTGTTGTAGTGCCCTGTGCTCATCAATAAAAATTAAATTCCGGCCAATACATAGTGTTGTGCCGTGTATAAAACTGTGCCAGAAATATTGTTCGACATAACCAATTGTCGGCCAAGGAAAAAACGTGGGGAAGGCTGCAGCCGCTGCTGGCTATGGCTAGGAAACGCCTCTTGGCCTACAGGGTGACAGGGAACGAGCACCGCCGTGCGCATTTGGAACAACAGCAGCAGCAGTCGCACCAGAGCCAGCGCCCAAATCCATCCAACTACAGGACTCATCCACGACAACGGCAACAGCATCACCCATCACTGACGGCCAATACTGCTGATGCTCCACGCACAGGGCGCACCCACCTTCAACAACAGCAGCAGCAGGGGCTGCAGCCTCAACAGCCTCAACAACATCAGCATCAGCAACGACAGCGGCAGCAACGTCAGCCCACCATTGCGTCGACGACGACTGCTCCCACAACTGACTGGCGACAGAGGATGCGCCACCCAAATCAGCCTACAATCAATAACCCATTTAGACAGCAACAGCAGCATGTGTAGAGGCAACGACCCCTACGACAACAGCCTCAATCCCAAGTGCAGCCAACTCGCCACCATGTGCAAATGAGCCAGCTGTCAAGCCAGCAGAGCCACCAACATCAGCAGCAGACACCCCCCTCACAATGTGACGAATCCTGTTCACAGCGAATTGCTGCCCTCGAGTTAAAAATCGAGGAACTATCAGCCTTGATCTCCTCACTGTCACAAACGCCTGCGCTGACGATATTCATGGCAGCCTCAGTCACACCCGAACCAGTGCCGAGGCATCCAACAGCAATCTCACCATTGAGAGAATGGATGAAGAGACAGCAAATGAACATCAATATGCCTAGACAATACATGCGTATTCTCTCCTCTTCCAGCTCCAGCTCTTCCTCCTCAATTCTCTCCCCAGCCACCCCAGCCACCCAAACAAGCTCCACCAATCCGCTCTATTCAGATCCAGCCGTTGGCTCAGGCCCTTACCACCACCACCACAGCCATCACAACACACAATATCGCAATTCATTCAAAGTTGCCTTCTGGAATGCCTGCGGAGTGTCAAACAAAAAGGAAGAGCTTGAGCAATTCATGCTCACTGAGAAGACGCGGGGGTCGGTACAAGACGGTGTCGGATTGAATAGCTCGATTCCAAGACGATGTGCAGTGGTTGCTAGATCCAGACTAATTCAAAGGGCAGGCGGGCCGAATTGCCCGTGCCCTAATGCGAGCGAGAGAGCGACAGATCGAGAGAGTGATAGCAAAGCAAAGGAAAGAAAGAAAGGCACGGGATGAAGAGGCGAAAGAGAACGGCTGCATAGGCTGCTGCCGTGAGGGAGCATGAATGCGTGCATGAGTTTGTAGGTAAATGACAATTTAGTACAGTGGGCAGTGCAAACAACGAACAATAATAAGGATTTACTCTACTGCTGCACCACTGGCTATAATCTATGCATTTGTCCACTATTTGGCTGCGTAACCAAACATACTCCTCCCGTTGAAGATCACGGGTCTTTAAAAAACTTCCTTCAACAGCATACAGGGTTCAGCAGACAAAGCTTGTTGTTGATGGGGCCGTTCTTCCTTCCGTCGTCATCGGCGAGTTCACTCCCAATCTCGTCGAAGTCCAGCTCCTCGAGTTGTGTGTGCACGGTTTTAAAAGTGCCGTGCAGCTTATCGATTTGCTTCAGCCTGCCAACGAGCTTGAAGTGGTTGAATAGGAAAGCGTTCTCCAAGACAACTTTAAGCTGCTTCATCCGTTCAAATAACGCTGGTGCGTTCCGCTTTAGGAAAGCCTTACTGCTTCCAGCAGCGGGCACTTCACCGTCGTTCCTCGCACCCATTTTGGCGCAGGCGCTAGAAAACGTTCCTAGCGGGAAGATGACCGCAAAGAAAAAAGGGTCGCTTGCAGTAAATGCAGCAAGAACCGCAAGCAGATCGCAAAGCAGACGACGCGAGCACCGTTTCTGTTGCTTGTGCACTGTGCACAGCCGAATACCGAAAAAACGTGGTTCAATGCGAATTAAACGAACGATAAATGAGCGAGAGAGCAACAGATCGAGAGAGTGATAGCAAAGCAAAGGAAATAAAGAAAGGCGCGAGATGAAGAGGCGAAAAGAGGAACGGCTGCATAGGCTGCTGCCGTGCGGGAGCATGAATGCGTGCATAAGTTTGTAGGTAGATGACAATTTAGTACAGTGGGCAGTGCAAACAACGAACAATAATAAGGATTTACTCTACTGCTGCACCATTGGCTATAATCTATGCATTTGTCCACTATTTGGCTGCGTAACCAAACAGACTATACAATACATGTATGTACATACATTTCATATCATATCTCTGCCCATATCTCCTAAACTAAAATTATCTTGAAAATTAGATTCGCTAAAGCTCTGGAAAATGTTCTACTAGATGTGTACATTTATTTTATTCAAAGCGTTGATAAAATATTTTTTAATTTTGCCACCTCTTTTCGCCTGAGTCCCCAATGTAAATACACACAGTACAAACAAATAACAACTTTAAATTTTAAAGTTTAAAACCAAAATCGACCTATTCAGGGCCGGATCAACCCTCAACCGGGCCCTGGGCAACCATCAATCTGGGGCACTCTATTTTTTCACGACAGCTCCCTTCTTTTTTCATTTGAAATAAAAACTTTTATGTTGTTTAATTTGTATGTTTATTAGTGGCTATTATATTTTTTATTCATTCACAAAACTCAAAATTGTTTTTTCAACAAAAATTTTCTGTTAGCCCTAGGGGGCCCTAGGCAACTGCTAATCTGGCCCTGGATTCCCGTTGTCAGACATCATATTTTGTTGGTGTATTCTGTCGCTCGACTCGACGCGGGCCCGTCGCATTTACGAAGCCGAAAGCAGAGGCAAAGGCTAGTTTAAAAGAGAATGGAAGAAGTAACCTTGAAGCGTCAAAACGAAAAGACATGGCTCTATCGACTCGGCTATTGATGCTGATCAAGAATATATATACTTTATGGGGTCGGAAACGTTTCCTTCTCTGCGTTACACACATCCACTTTTACCACAAATCTAATATACCCCTTAACTCTTTTTTGAGTACGGGTATAAATAGAACGTCAGGTGATGGTATCCTTACTATTTACTCCAGCCCTGTTGGAGTATCAGAGTTAAGTGTCATACCTTTCTGACGCCATACTACGTTCCGATCTGGAGCTAGAAAGAAAATTAAAAAACGAGTCAAAAAAGTCACCTGGGCTTGATCGCATTTGCAATCGAGCGATAAAGGCACTGCCGATCTCTGCCATCACTTACTTGACGCTCATCTTTAATGCTGCTCTCAAATTTGGCCATTATCCAAAAGCATGGAAGACTGCCACGGTCACCATGATACCGAAGCCAGGCAAACCACCGGATCAGCTGGCATCCTACAGGCCAATCAGTCTTCTCTCTGGGCTATCTAAGCTTCTCGAGCGCCTCCTACTGGGTCGATTGTTTGAGGTAAGCAGCTTTGCTAGTTCTATTCCAAACCATCAGTTTGGTTTTTGTGAACAGCACTCAGCAGAACAGCAAATTGGCAGAGTCACCCAGTTCATCCTACAGGCACACGAGAAGAAAATGCACTGTTCAGCAGTTTATATGGACGTTCAGGAAGCTTTTGACAGAGTGTGGCACGAAGGTCTCCTCTGTAAACTAAAGAGATTAATCCCGGAAAGCCTTCACCGCATACTCACCAGCTACCTAACCGGCAGATCCTTCAGGGTTTTTTGCAACGGCGTCACCTCTTCCACAATGAACATTGCAGCTGGAGTACCACAGGGCAGTGTTCTCGGACCTGTGCTGTACAATGTGTACACTAGCGACATGCCAAAGCCACCCAGATACAGCTGCAATATGTTTGCTACATACGCTGACGATGCAGTCTACTTAGCGTCGGCTTACAACATAAAAAGCTGCATCACCAACATGGAGAAGCTGCTATCTGATGCTGCCAAATGGGCTAAAAAATGGGGAATTACGATCAGTACAACAAAAACGGCTCATGTCTTACATACGCTCTCAACAACATCTACACTGCTGCAGCATCCATCTCCAAGGCTTTCCGAGCAACACCTGGCCATCAATAAATAAAGCCCCAATAAATTGTTCATAATGCTAAGTATAGTATTGTATAACAATAAAATCCTTCTTAACGTGACGTAGACTGGCTCCCCTGAACCTGCTGGTTCAGGTCAAGGATGGAGCTGGTCTGCGTTACGTTAAGACATTACGTATTGAGATTACAAGCGTACGGTTCAACAAAAAAAAAAACTGCGGAATTATTAATTAGTTTTAAAACAATTAATAGTAAAAATTAGATAAAATTACACAAGTGTTATTTACACTGTGTAGAGATTTCTTTGTTAATTATTTCGGGCAATACATTGCGTTGTACCGAATTGGTGATTCGTGAAAACTCAACATAACCAAAGTGCCCCAAGGAAAAAACGTGGGGAAGGCTGCAGCTGCTGCTGGCCATATTGTCAACCCAAATTAATAAGCCCCTGTTGTCTGTATTGGAGGAGGAGTTGGAATTGGAATCGGCTGCAGTACAGTGGTCCATAGAGGATTCGCCAATCGTCGAGGAGTTGGAATTGGAATCGGTTCGCCAATCGTCGAACTAAAACAACCAGTTTTAGATGCTGGCCCTCGAATACGGGACATTATAGTCCTAGGAAAGAGTGAACTATTCCCTAACATTCCAAATGAGCAGGAGCAGGAACTCTCCTCTACCGGACGAATGGAGCTGGCCGCTTTGATAAAAAATTATTTTGATCAACGCAAGCTCGACATCGGCCCCCACTGCACTCGCCTGCCAGAGGAAATTTCAAATTTGTATAAGGCGAAGATAAGGCCTACTGGGACAATTCGCTTCGGATCACCAAAAATGACCGAACCGAAATTGAGGCAGTATTTAAAATAATCGACAAGGAGTACCACTGCACATTTGAATGGATGTGCAGGTTAAAGTCAAAATTAAAATGGCATATCATGTTACACCTAAAATCGCACATGGGTGTAAAGGAATTTGCCTGCGAGTAAGTATATGAAACTTCAAAATATTTAGTAAAATTAAATTAAATTTATACCTTTTTCCAGACTTTGCCAATTTTTTCTAGCCAATTCGGATGAGGAGAGACGATCAATTGAGGAGTCTATGGATCTTAGGGAGCCCCCCACACCCAACTCTAGCTTCAGACCAATCACATTGGCTGAGATAGAGACACAGATCAAGGACCTGAAATTGAAGAAATCCCCCGGATTAGACAATATTGACAATCGGACAACCAAGCTGCTTCCAAAGTCAGCATTGTTCTACCTGGTTCTGATTTGCAATAGTGCGCTTCGATTTGGTTGTTTTCCTAGCCTGTGGAAGCGTGCAGTTGTCTCAATGATCCCCAAGCCTGGCAAGCCAGTGGACAAATTGGCCTCATACAGACCCATCAGCTTGCTGTCTTGCTGTCAAACACGCTCATGCACACCACTGGCACTTAAATGCATACACACTATCCGCCTGATCTTCCTTTATCTTCCTCTCTATTTGTTATTTGGTATTGTCACGTTTACGACAATCTTAAATTTGTTACTCCTTTTCTCATTAATACATGTACCAATATGTATATGTAGACCACCATGCTGCCGTCATACACCACTCCATTTTCATCACAACCTAATAACATCTTAGCTGTGATATGTATGACGGTGGCCGCCATTAAAAAAAAATTGTTCATCAATTCTCATTTCACCTTATAAATGGTAAGATCCTTTCTTACCTTCTTCACCAAGCCATTACCATTCCCCAAAAATTACCCAACCTCTGTGTCTCGTGCATGGAACTGCTGGTTTCGCCCAACAATCGGGTAAGAGGGGGGATGAATGAAGACCCACATAGCCGCACTATAGACATGACTGGATCAAGTCTGCGGGCCACTACTCAGGTGCTGGCACTGTCCTCTTAAATATGTTCGCCTGATAGTAACCGAAACTGGGGGCAGTGCTTGAACAAGCCACAGCACCACTTGTTTCCTCCAATTATTTGTAGTAGGAAACATATTGAGACTATGTATGTATGTTTGTGATTTTCAGTCTCTCTTTATTTTGGTTCTTGTGCCCATTGGCCGTTATGGTTGAAGCTTTGTGTGCGCTGTTTTTCTCTCTAAATAGCCCCATGCCCCCACCAAAATTGTGACACATTACCATTTTAAATCGATCGAGCTTATAAGAAAATGACAAATAAAAATATACATTACTGATGAAAAAAAAAAAAAAAAGATAAGGAAGCTACAATTGTGCCCCCTACCAAGGGACAAGGGATGACCGCTGCATATGCTTCAGAACCGACAGGTGGGTGCGTCTCCCTAATATCTAGCTCGGAAGACGAAGAGGAACACCCCTCAATGATACTGCCAGATTCCCCAACACCATCGATGCTTGGACGGGGTCAGGATTCACCCCCTAGGCTTGGAACAGGCGAACACGGCACTCCCTCTCCTGCGGGCACGGAGGAGCCTCCCATCGCCCCAACGCTTCCACGCAACGATGAGATTTCCACCAATCATACCCAAACGCAAACACATAAAGTCTCCAAAAGCTTCCCCGCCCCCCCTCAAAGAAATAAATTATCTCTCCATAATGGCGTAGCCTCGCTTCTCTCTCACCGCTCTCAGCAGGAACATGCTCAGCTAAACTTGACGAAGAAAACAGTTACAGACCAGCAACATTCAAGTGTTGCAATTACAGACCAGCAACATTCAAGTGTTGCCATTACAGATCAGCAGCACTCACATATTGCCATTTCAGACCAGCTGCATTCTGATGCAGCAAATTCAGACCAAGAACCAATAAATGTTATAGACAAGGCAAGCTTATCGACCAACAAACTGAATATATCGGCTCCTGCTGACCAGGGATGATGGATGTTTGGTCGAGGAGCGTTTTCCTCAATATCGTTGTTCAAGGATGGGGGTGTGTCAATCTCCAAGTGAGCTAATTAACTCGATGCGAAGAAATCTGCTGGAATCCAATTATAATCCGAAAAGTCGAGGGGGGTTCAGTTGAGTGCTAGCCAATGACTATTTATTTGGTTTCTAAGTGCATGAGCACTGAGCATAAGCGGGCTTCTGTGTGGTGAATTCAATTACAAATTTAGTGCAAGAGCGTAACAAAGAGAGTAAAACATGAGCGTAAGGTACTACAAGGCGAGGGTCATTTAAGTGATTATTATATTATATTATGGCCTTAAGAGTTTGATCGAACATCCCGGCCCCGTTGAAAGGATTGCTTTCAAACTACCGGAAGAATTGCCAACTTGTGTACTGGCCTGCAGCAAGTTCCATTCGCGGTGCGGAGGTGCACCACGCGTACACGACCATCCCTTCCGAGCACTGTAGACTGCACTCGGCCTAGTTTCCAGCGTAGTGGGGGCAGGTTGTCCTCATGAATGATGACCATTGTGCCCTCAGTGAGATTCGTTGAGGGTGCTGTCCATTTCGTGCGAGATCGCAATTCGTTGACGTAATCCATCGACCATTGCTGCCAAAACCGTTGCTTGACGGCGGTGATCATGTCGTAGCGGTCCAAATTCGACAACTTGACGTTTTCGAGGGATCTCTCAGGCAACGAACGCAATGATTCGCCAACCAAGAGGTGACCAGCCGTAAGAGCGTTGAAGTCGTTCGGGTCTGACGAGAGTGGTGATATCGGGCGCGAGTTAAGGATGGCTTCTATCTGCACTACGACGGTGCTCAGTTCTTCAAACGTAAACCTTGTGTTTGCCAATGTTCGATTCAAGAGCCCCTTCGCACTCTTGACGGCCGCTTCCCAAAGGCCTCCGAAGTGAGGTGCCCTGGGAGGAATAAAGTGGAAATTAATAAAATCTGTGGCGCAAAATCTATAAATTTCATCTTGGGTCTCCTTTTTGAACATAAACCTTTTGAGTTCAAGCAGTTGATTTGATGCCCCGACAAAATTAGTGGCATTATCGCAGAAAATGTCTGCCGGAAATTTTCGACGACCTCCCATCCGCTTCAATGCATTCAAGAACGCCTTCGTTGATAAGTCCGAAACTACTTCAATGTGAACGGCTTTGGTGAGAAGGCAAACGAACACGGCCAAGTACGATTTTGTAGGCCCCTTTCCTCGAATCCGTAGATAGGTATTAATTGGTCCACAAAAATCCTTCCACAAAAGCCTTCGGATAGTTTTCGCTGGTAACCTGGAATGCCTGAACTGTGTCTAACGCCGGCCCCTTTAGGCAGGTCAGCAAATAATTAAACCTTTCTATGTTAGACAGTCCAGACTCACGCACAATAAGTTGATCGAACGAATTTATGAAATTCTTATAATTCGCATAAGTGCCGTCAAACGTAGGCAGCGACAACCTCGGCAACGATGACCGCACTGGCGGCGGGTGGTGATCCGGCGTCAATATGCTAGCGTTCAGATCTCCTCCTAGTTTTTCCTTTATGGATAGCTTTATTGCTATGTAGGTATCTTCCAAGTCCGCACGTCCTTCATCGTTCGGACTAAGATCCTCGATGTCAGATTGAACGTTTAGAATTTTCTTGAAATACGTTTCCAAGATGCTCAAGCGATAGCGAAGCTCATCATTACAAATTGGGTTTTCCGATTTGCCTTCCACCACAGATTTGATACGAGAAATATTGCGCTTAATATTGCTCCGTTGGCGTTTCAAATCTTCGAGCGTCGTCATTTTGTTGTGTAGTGTAAATTACACGCACACAGAACTAGAGATTCCAAATTCAAATGCACGCAACAACAGCAAGCAGGCACCAGATCAGCAGCAGCAAGAGAACAAATTTAGAAGCGAGCGACGGCGACAAAAAAAAAGGGTTGAGCGCAATTCCAGTCCAGAGAGTGAGCAAAAATTCCAATGACGGCAACGAAAGCGAAAGTGAAGCAGAGAAATTCGAAGAGATAGATGACTGCGTTGACCGATGGACCACAGCAGGTAGCAGCAATGCAAACGAAACGAGAGCGCAAGCGCCGTTAAATGCGATGTGGGTGATAAGCGAATGATAGAATTAAGCGAGAATGGCGAGAGCACAGTGAGAGGTTGATGAACCCGCGATCGATCAGTTCGCTTCTGATATGATTTTCAGAAATTTGTGGCGGAGAAAGTGTAGTTGTTGCACTTGCAAATTATGTACCGACGAAGCTGTTTGATGGAATATACATAAAATGCGAGTAATTTAATTGTTCACAGAATTAACAGCACGTGCCCCACGTTGGGCGCCAAAATGTTTGGTCGAGGAGCGTTTTCCTCAATATCGTTGTTCAAGGATGGGGGTGTGTCAATCTCCAAGTGAGCTAATTATCTGCGAAGAATCTGTTGGAATCCCAATATTTTTCTTTTTTTTGGGGGTTTGTTTTGTTTTTTTTTTTCTTTTTTTTTTTTTTTTTTTTTTTTTCGCTCCCTTCTTTCTTGTTGGGGTTTTTTTTTTTTTTTTTTTTTTTTAACTTTTTTTAAAATTTTAAAACAGCGTGGTCATTTAAGTGATTATTATATTATATTATGGCCTTAAGAGTTTGATCGAACAATGGAGGTGGACGGATTTGTTGAGGCGATTCCTAACCACCAGCTTGGTTTCAGGCATGAGCATGCAGCCGAGCAGCAAATTGGACGGGTGACGAAATTCATACTTGAGACGTATGAGAGATACATGTACTGCTCAGCAGTCTATATGGACATACAGGAGGCATTTGACAGGGTCTGGCCTGAATTTGTTGGGGTTCTTGGAGACTTTTTTTGGTTTTTTATTTTATGTTCTCTCCTTGGTATAGTGTGTTTTCTATACACAGACACGACAAATTATTTATCAATTCTTATTTTCCGAAACCGTTTTGAGTTTGTTTTGAGTTTCGTTTTCAGTTTACGTAAATGTGTGTGTGCCATGTATTCACACATACTATGCTTGCGTGTGGGCTCTACCATTTTTTTTCCGCTTGAACTGAATTTCGGTTTTTATACCCGTACTCAAAAAAGAGTTAAGGGGTATATTAGATTTGTGGTAAAAGAGGATGTGTGTAACGCAGAGAAGGAAACGTGTCCAACAAGCATTACAAAAAAGAGCTCATTGTGCAAATTGTGAAAACATTTGTAGTTCTACCAGGTGGCATCGCTTCAAAATGCCAAAACAAAACTAAAAAACAAATTCTACAAATTATTGCCATTGCATTTATGTCAAAAACCCCTGTTCGGCTAAGCGCAGACCCATGGCAGCACAAATAGATGCATAGCGATCATTATACCAAAAACTGGTAATTGTAATGAACTAAATTAGCAGTAGTTTGAGAAGACAATCACAAAAACCACATACGTATCGTGTGAACGTGAAAACGAGTCCGATGCGCATCTGAGAAGCCTGCTGTTGAGCTACTGAGCTTTTTCAATAGCGTAGTTTTGTTGTAAGCAGTATAGAAGGCGATACAGAGTCAAAGAGATAGCGAAAGGTTCGAGTCAGGTTGATGACGAGTCGGTTGGAGAGTTAGCTGGATTCAAGACGGGGTCAGATTGTAGACGCGGGGGTTGGTACAAGACGGTGTCGGATTGAATAGCTCGATTCCAAGACGATGTGCAGTGGTTGCTAGATCCTGACTAATTCAAAGGGCAGGCGGGCCGAATTGCCCGTGCCCTAATGCGAGCGAGAGAGCGACAGATCGAGAGAGTGATAGCAAAGCAAAGGAAAGAAAGAAAGGCACGGGATGAAGAGGCGAAAGAGAACGGCTGCATAGGCTGCTGCCGTGAGGGAGCATGAATGCGTGCATGAGTTTGTAGGTAAATGACAATTTAGTACAGTGGGCAGTGCAAACAACGAACAATAATAAGGATTTACTCTACTGCTGCACCACTGGCTATAATCTATGCATTTGTCCACTATTTGGCTGCGTAACCAAACATACTCCTCCCGTTGAAGATCACGGGTCTTTAAAAAACTTCCTTCAACAGCATACAGGGTTCAGCAGACAAAGCTTGTTGTTGATGGGGCCGTTCTTCCTTCCGTCGTCATCGGCGAGTTCACTCCCAATCTCGTCGAAGTCCAGCTCCTCGAGTTGTGTGTGCACGGTTTTAAAAGTGCCGTGCAGCTTATCGATTTGCTTCAGCCTGCCAACGAGCAAAGACAATATAAGTATAAGATGCGGAACGCTCATACATTTCAATTGCCATATGCAAGACAATTTTTCGGCCAGCGACGAAATTCGCGCCATCTCGCTCGCACAAATTTGAGAGCGTACGAATCTAAAAATAGAATCCGCTTGCATGTGTAAGTACACACAGAACAGCAAGTGCGTATGTGTGCGTACTTGTGCTAAGCGGACGATTTTCGAGACGGAAACCTTTTTATGAGTTGAGAAACGAAATTATATACCGACGTTGAATACGTCGCATCCTGAATACCCTAATGGCAATTATTCCAATGTGATTCATGGAATTTCATGTATTAAATATATTATGTATTTTTATATATGTATATCCGATCATCATTATCGAATGTACCATCTTAAAATAAATTATCGTTGGAGGGATATACATATACAATATAACAGTTTTTTAATATTGGGGTGGTAAGCGTCTTGCAAAATTAACTTACACTTATAAAGTGAAGGGTATATTTCGACAGCGCTGTAAAAAACGTATGCATGTGCACACATACAGTCGTCGCGACGACTCGGCTCGGCTATCGCATCGGCAAAGAACCAACTTCGTGTGCCTTCGTATGCTGTATGCATACAAGAGAGCGGCTGGCTCTAGAGCGCTCTCTCTCTCTAAAAAATTTCAAGAGAGCCTGGAGCCAGCTCTAGAGCCAGCCCCGAAAATTCGTGTGCAGAAATTTTGTATGGCGTTACGCATCTTATACTTATATTGTCTTTGCTGCTGCCGTGCGGCAGCATGAATGCGTGCATGAGTTTGTAGGTAGATGATAATTTAGTACAGTGGGCAGTGCAAACAACGAACAATAATAAGGATTAACTCTACTGCTGCACCATTGGCTATAATCTATGCAGTTGTCCACTATTTGGCTGCGTAACCAAACAGACTATACAATACATTTATGTACATTTCATATCATATCTCTGCCCATATCTCCTAAACAAAAATTATCTTGAAAATTAGATTCGCTAAAGCTCTGGAAAATTTTCTACTAGATGTGTACATTTATTTTATTAAAAGCGTTCATAAAATATTTTTTAATTTTGCCACCTCTTTTTGGCTGAGTCTCCACTGTAAATGCACACAATTCAAACAAATGACTTTAAAACCGAACTCGACCTATTCAGGGCCGGATCAACCCTCAACCGGGTGCTGGGCAACCATCAATCTGGGGGCCCTCATTTATTTTGTATTTTTCTCAGTGGCTATTATATTTTTTATTCATTATTTGGAGTTTTGTTTTTCAACAAAATTTTTCTGTTATCCCTAGTGGGCCCCCAAGCAACTGCTAATCTGGCCCTGGATTCCCGTCGTCAGACATCATATTTTGTTGGTGTATTCTGTCGCTCGACACGACGCGGGCCGTGCTGCGAAGCATTCGTGTGCCCTATGCACAATTCTTCGGCTTTCGCAGCGGCAGAGAAATAAGTAACGTATTTGACTTCGTGTCTGTTGTTTTCGCACACAAACGCACCAAAAAAAATGTGTGAGTCTGTGTGCCGACCCCTGCTCTATGGCGATATGTGTCAGTCCCACCACCGCAGCTGGCAGCTGTGCCAGCGTCGGCAGCGGCAGCGACGACAGCAGCAGCAGAAATATAGTGATGAGCAGCCCAGCAGCCACACAACCACTCCCTCCACTGATGAGTGGAATGGTACTTGTGAAAAAAGCGACGCCACTGCCAATACAACAAGCAATATTGATACTCATGAAATGGCTGCCACTGACGGCTCCTCTGCTGCCATCACCACTATCGCATTTGCCACCCCCCCTGTCCAAGCTGTTCCCGATGACCTAGGAACTGGCAGCAAGCATGACGATATATTCATGAAATTGGACAGCGACGGGGATCTTAATGAACCTGAGGGAGACCATGAATGCGAGCGTGAACACACCCAGCATCGTTGCAATAACCATACGCATCAGGAGCCAGAGGAACGTGGCCTGCGTGTCCTATTGAAATTTGTAGAGACAGCCAATCCAATAGATGGTAGTAATAGCAGCAAAACTTACTCCATCCTACAAATCAGGAAGGAGCTGCGCAACAGAGGATTTGATGTGGTATTCTCACGGCCTCACGTAACAAAGATCACCAGCAACAACAATAACAACAATTTTGACAACAACTTATTCCACCCATTGTTGGCAACACCACTCGAAATGGTTATTTCACCAAATCCAGACTGCTCCCACCTACGCATCCTCAAATTGACTAGGCTGGGAGAACAGCCAGTAAGTATTGAGAAATATACAAAGCCACTAGAGCCGGTCCAATGCCATCGCTGCCAGCAATATGGGCATACACGCTCATATTGCGGCCGGCCATACATATGTATGAAATGTGCCGGCAGTCATGAAACAGTCCATTGCGAAAAGCCCAGATGCGTCGATTCGATATGTGCCAATTGTGGAGGGCAACATATAACCGCATACAGGGGCTGCCCGACCTACCAAAAGGCGAAAGAGCAGTTGTTGGACCGATTCAAGAAACAAATGGAGACCAAACAGCAGCCAATTCAACAACAACAGCAACCACAGCGTCGGCAACAGCCACTACAACAACAACAACAGCAGCAGCAGCAGCAGCAGCAGCAAGAAGAACAGCAACTGCAAGAGGAACTGCAGCAGCAAGAAGAACAGCAGCAACACCAGCAACCATCACCATCTGCTGTCACGGCATCAACATCAGCCCTTGCTGCTGACCTAGACTCCTCTCCACCAATGGGCCTTCTTATGAATGCAACAACATCGGCACAAGCTGCCTCCATTCCAAAAATATTCCTATCAACAGCACTTCAGCCAACCCAGACACCAGTGACAGCAAGATTGCCATCCTCCTTGCCGGTGACAATGGTATCATCGTCGTCGACGTCGCCATTGTCGCCATCGCCATCGCCGTCGCCACCACTGTGGACATCGTCACAACAAGATGTATCCAATCCCAACTCTCCGAACAATGGGTCATTTGCCTTGGACAATGATGATCTTATGGACGAAGATGCAGAATCGGACAACATTGAATACCACAGCGACCGCGAGGATGCCTACGAGGCATCACCCAGCGAAGACATGTCCATAGGCGAGGACGGCGGCGGCTATAGTGGAGACGATAGACAGGCTCCTAAAGATCACAAGGGCACCATATCACAGCTTGGAGAGCTCCTATCAAAACATGAATTCTATTAACAATATAATATATAATATGTCCATATCATTTCTCCTCTATATTTTCCAATATTATCTTTTGACACAATAATTAATAAAATAGAGATAAGAAAACAAAAACATTAGATATGAGATTATTTATATAGCCACTCCCTAGCTCATGTTTGCTGGAAATAAAGATCGTATAACGCTAATCCAAGATCAAATGTACGATCCTCACGTGCATATACGCGCAGTGGCGCCGGCAATCAGCCGTTCTGCATAAGGCGATTTTGTTCATTACGAGAGCAGCCCATGGCTGGAAAATCGATGATGGATCGATACACCAATGGTCTTGCTAACACTGCCAATCCAGAGTGGGAATCGATCGAGGTCTGCCAGCTCAGCCGGAATGCAGCCTTGAGCATGGAATGTCGATCTTGAATATATCGCCAAAATACAGCTACTAAATTTAATAATAATTTGGCGGTGGTTCTTGTTCTGGTATTCCTCATGCAAAAGACGCTGCCAATCAGCCATGCATGCGCAGACCAAAAGTCGACAAAGCCCCAGATGATAGATCCAATTCCACAAGTCGATCTCCAGGAAGGGAGATGATAGAAAATGCCTGCGCCTCAAGGCACCTGTCCTTGGCCGGACCAGAGCCTTGGGAATGGGTACAGCCAAATCCACTAAATCACCTGAAAAAACAATAAAAAGTCATTAATTTGTCATTTACTCTAAACCCAATCAATACTCACCCAAACATATGATTCTGTACTCCTGTGGCCGGACCAGCACCATGGGAATCGGATTGGCCACTTCCTCAGCAGCCCCAGCTCACCAGCTCATCTGAAAAGAGAGAAAGAAGAAAATTAGTTAAACAATTGTCTGGCAATCAATTCACAGCTAATATACTGTCCTCTTTTTTATTCACACGGATGGAAGATTTGGCTCACACTGCCAATCCAGAGTGGGAACCGATCGAGGCCTGCAAGCTCGACTGGGAGGCAGCCTTGGGTCATGGAATGCCGATCCTGAATACACTGCCAAAATACAGCTACTCAATTTTAATAAATGGCTGTGGTTCTTGGCCGGTATCTTCGTGCAAAAGACGATGCCAACCGGCCATGCATGCGTGGGCCAAAAGTCGACAAAGCCCAGATGACAGATCCAACTCCGCAAGTCGATCTCCAGGAAGGGAGATGACAGAAAATGCCTGCGCCTTAAGGCACCTGTCCTTGGCCGGACCAGAGCCTTGGGAATGGGTACAGCCAAATCCACTAAATCACCTGAAAAAACAATAAAAAGTCATTAATTTGACATTTACTCCAAATTCAATCAAAACTCACCCAAACAAAAGATCCTGTACTCCTGTGGCCGGACCAGCACCATGGGAATCGGATTGGCCACTTCATCAGCAGCCCAGCTAATTAGCTCACCTGAAATAAAAAGAGAAAGGGAAAATTAGTTAAACAATTGTCTGGCAATCAATTCACAGCTAATATACTGTCCTCTTTATTATTCACACGAATGGAAGATTTGGCCAACACTGCCAATCCAGAGTGGGAATCGATCGAGGCCTGCAAGCTCGACTGGGAGGCAGCCTTGGGTCATGGAATGCCGATCCTGAATACACTGCCAAAATACAGCTACTCAATTTTAATAAATGGCTGTGGTTCTTGGCCGGTATCTTCGTGCAAAAGACGCTGCCAACCGGCCATGCATGCATGCATGCGCAGACCAAAAGTCGACAAAGCCCCAGATGATAGATCCAATTCCACAAGTCGATCTCCAGGAAGGGAGATGACTGAAGAAGCCTAAGACTCAAGGCACCTGTCCTTGGCCGGATCAGAGCCTTGGGAATGGGTACAGCCAAATCCACTAAATCACCTGAAAAAACAATAAAAAGTCATTAATTTGTCATTTTCTAAACCCAATCAATACTCACCCAAACATATGATTCTGTACTCCTGTGGCCGGACCAGCACCATGGGAATCGGATTGGCCACTTCATCAGCAGCCCAACTAACCAGCTCATCTGAAATAAAAGGAGAAAGGGAAAATTAGTTAAACAATTGTCTGGCAATCAATTCACAGCTAATATACTGTCCTCTTTTTATTCACACGGATGGAAGATTTGGCCAACACTGCCAATCCAGAGTATAAATCGTTCAAGGTCTGCCAGCTCGGCCGGAATGCAGACTTGAGCCTTGGAATGCCGATCTTGAATACATCGCCAACATACAGCTACTAAATTTTATAATAATTTGGCGGTGGTTCTTGTTCTGGTATTTTTCATGCTAAGTTGCTGCCAACCAGCCATGCAGGCGTGGGCCAAAAGTCGACAAAGCCTCGGATGATAGATCCAGCTTCATACGCCAATCTTCAGGAAGGGAGATGACAGAAAAAGCCTGCGCCTCAAGGCACCTGTCTTTGGCCGGAACAGAGCCCTGGGAATGGGTGCAGCCAAAATCCATCAAATCACATGGGAAATAATAGAAAGCCATTAAATTTACATTTACTCCAAATACAATCAATACTCACCCAAACAAATGATCCTGTACTCCTGTGGCCGGACCAGCGCCCGGGGACTCGGATTGGCCACTTCATCAGCAGCCCAGATAACCAGCTCATCTGAAATAAAAAGAGAAAGGGAAAATTAGTTAAACAATTGTCTGGCAATCAATTTACAGCTAATATACTGTCCTCTCTGTTATTCACACGGATTGAAGATTTGACCAACACTGCCAATCCAGAGTGGGAATCGATTGAGGTTTGCCAGCTCGGCCGGAATGCAGCCTCTGGCCTTGGGATGCTGATCTTGAATACATCGCCAACATACAGCTACTAAATTTTATAATACGGCGGTGGTTCTCGTTCTGGTATTTTTTAAGCAAAAACGCTGCCAACCAGCAGCAGCAGCGGCAGTGCCAGGGTGCTAGAGTCTAGAGCCAGCCGCTCTCTTGTATGCATACAGCATACGAAGGTACATGAAGTTGGTTCTCTGCTGCTGCGGCAACCGAGCCGAGTCGTCGCGACGACTGTTTGTGTGCACACGTATTCTTAAGCAATCTAGATCTGCCAGCATACGTTTTTAACAGCGCTTTGACCAATTTCCCATTTTTATACCCGTACTCAAAAAAGAGTTAAGGGGTATATTAGATTTGTGGTAAAAGTGGATGTGTGTAACGCAGAGAAGGAAACGTTTCCGACCCCATAAAGTATATATATTCTTGATCAGCATCAATAGCCGAGTCGATTAGCCATGTCCGTCTGCCGCCGCGCCGTCTGTCCGTCTGTCCGTCTGTCCGTCTTGATGAGCGCCTAGATCTCAGAGACTATAAAAGCTAGAGCAACCAAATTTTGTTTCCAGACTCATGTAATATTACACTGCTACAAGTGTATTTCAAAATTTCGCCCCGCCCCCTTCCGCCCCCATAAAGAACGAAAATCTGTGGCAGGCACAATTTTAAAGATACGATAAAACTAAAAACGCAGTATCGTAGAAAATGACCATATCTACCAGATTGCCGAATCTAAATCAGATCGGATCATAATTATAGCCAGAATGAAGAAATGAATTTTCTGTTGGTTCCCTCTCCTTCTCCAGCGCTGCTGACGCTACTGATTCTCTTTCTCGCTCGCACACTCTGCCGCGTTCAGTGCGCGAGCAACCCCTAGCGGAGGAGATGTAGAATATATAAATATAAATGGTACATGTACATTCAACATGTTAGATGTGGAATATACATTGTAGATGTAGATGTAGATAACAGATGTAACAAAAAAATCTAAAATTTTTTTTTTGTTTTATTCTAAAAAATCATTAGCTCAAAAATGTATATACAGACTGAGTACGGGTATAAGTAGAGTCGCGTCCCCAGAAGCGACTCACACGTTCCTTCTCATTATTTTCAGATTTGACTGGGAATTTGATTTTTACATTCCATGTCTCCGGTTTGGCCACCGGAATATAAACCAATTCTGGTTGAACCCTTCAGCGTCTGGCATTTAATTCCCTGGATTGGCATCGTTGAGTCAAATCTTCCAGGCTGAGCAGAGGACAGTATTGGCTGCTTGACAATCTTTTAGCTTTTTGTTGACTAATTTTTATCTTTTCTTTTCAGATAAAATGGGAATTCGGCTGCTCATTCGATTCCAAGGCACTATGTCTGGACCAAAGGAGCATAGTTGGTTGACTCCAGGTGACTCCAAAGAAGCCTCGACTGCAGCCGATTCCAATTCCAACTCCTCCTCCAATACAGGCAACAGGGGCTTATTAATTTGGGTTGACAATATGGCCAACTGTTCCTGCATGCTCCGGATGCTTCTAAGTGCTTGTAGTTGGTTTAATTGCTGCTCCTGCAAGTTTTTTTTCTTTGCTGATTTTTCCTTCTCCTGCTTCTGCTTAAGATCCTCCATCTCCTGCCGATGCTTCTCTTTCAGCCTTCCCTCAAGTATTTGCATCTCATTCCGATGCTGCAGTATCAGTGCCTGTTCCCTGAAAAGTGAAGCCAAAACAAAAGTATTCATTAAACAAATATATCATTGATATACATTAAAACAAGTGTGCATACATAATATTATGACGCGTGCCGTGACACGCTCGCTTCGCTTTTAATTATGTTGTTACAAAAGAGAAGGAGAGGAACTCCAAAGGAGCATAGAGCAAAAAAGAATGGGCAAAAAGTATGCATATGTGTGTATGTTATGTGTGTCAAAAATCACACTGCAGGAATAGAACCAAAGACAATATATGTATGTGTGCACATGCATACGTTTTTTACAGCGCTGTCGAAATATACCCTTCACTTTATAAGTGTAAGTTAATTTTGCAAGACGCTTACCACCCCAATATTAATAAACTTTTATTGTATATCCCTCCAATGATAATTTCTTTTAACATGGTATATTCGATAATAATTATCGGATATACTTATATAAAAGACTGCTCCCACCTACGCATCCTCAAATTGACTAGGCTGGGAGAACAGCCAGTAAGTATTGAGAAATATACAAAGCCACTAGAGCCGGTCCGATGCCATCGCTGCCAGCAATATGGGCATACACGCTCATATTGCGGCCGGCCATACATATGTATGAAATGTGCCGGCAGTCATGAAACAGTCCATTGCGAAAAGCCCAGATGCGTCGATCCGATATGTGCCAATTGTGGAGGGCAACATATAACCGCATACAGGGGCTGCCCGACCTACCAAAAGGCGAAAGAGCAGTTGTTGGACCGATTCAAGAAACAAATGGAGACCAAACAGCAGCCAATTCAACAACAACAGCAACCACAGCGTCGGCAACAGCCACTACAACAACAACAGCAGCAACACCAGCAACCATCACCATCTGCTGTCACGGCATCAACATCAGCCCTTGCTGCTGACCTAGACTCCTCTCCACCAATGGGCCTTCTTATGAATGCAACAACATCGGCACAAGCTGCCTCCATTCCAAAAATATTCCTATCAACAGCACTTCAGCCAACCCAGACACCAGTGACAGCAAGATTGCCATCCTCCTTGCCGGTGACAATGGTATCATCGTCGTCGACGTCGCCATTGTCGTCATCACCATCGTCGTCGTCGCCGTCACCACCGCCATTGTCGCCATCGTCGCCGTGGCCGACGCCGTCGCCATCGCCGTCGCCGCCACTGTGGACATCGTCACAACAAGATGTATCCAATCCCAACTCTCCGAACAATGGGTCATGGGCCTTGGACAATGATGATCTTATGGACGAAGATGCAGAATCGGACAACATTGAATACCACAGCGACCGCGAGGATGCCTACGAGGCATCACCCAGCGAAGACATGTCCATAGGCGAGGACGGCGGCGGCTATAGTGGAGACGATAGACAGGCTCCTAAAGATCACAAGGGCACCATATCACAGCTTGGAGAGCTCCTATCAAAACATGAATTCTATTAACAATATAATATATAATATGTCCATATCATTTCTCCTCTATATTTTCCAATATTATCTTTTGACACAATAATTAATAAAATAGAGATAAGAAAACAAAAACATTAGATATGAGATTATTTATATAGCCACTCCCTAGCTCATGTTTGCTGGAAATAAAGATCGTATAACGCTAATCCAAGATCAAATGTACGATCCTCACGTGCATATACGCGCAGTGGCGCCGGCAATCAGCCGTTCTGCATAAGGCGATTTTGTTCATTACGAGAGCAGCCCATGGCTGGAAAATCGATGATGGATCGATACACCAATGGTCTTGCTAACACTGCCAATCCAGAGTGGGAATCGATCGAGGTCTGCCAGCTCAGCCGGAATGCAGCCTTGAGCATGGAATGTCGATCTTGAATATATCGCCAAAATACAGCTACTAAATTTAATAATAATTTGGCGGTGGTTCTTGTTCTGGTATTCCTCATGCAAAAGACGCTGCCAATCAGCCATGCATGCGCAGACCAAAAGTCGACAAAGCCCCAGATGATAGATCCAATTCCACAAGTCGATCTCCAGGAAGGGAGATGATAGAAAATGCCTGCGCCTCAAGGCACCTGTCCTTGGCCGGACCAGAGCCTTGGGAATGGGTACAGCCAAATCCAATAAATCACCTGAAAAAACAATAAAAAGTCATTAATTTGTCATTTACTCTAAACCCAATCAATACTCACCCAAACATATGATTCTGTACTCCTGTGGCCGGACCAGCACCATGGGGAATCGGATTGGCCACTTCATCAGCAGCCCAACTAACCAGCTCATCTGAAATAAAAGGAGAAAGGGAAAATTAGTTAAACAATTGTCTGGCAATCAATTCACAGCTAATATACTGTCCTCTTTTTATTCACACGGATGGAAGATTTGGCCAACACTGCCAATCCAGAGTATAAATCGTTCAAGGTCTGCCAGCTCGGCCGGAATGCAGACTTGAGCCTTGGAATGCCGATCTTGAATACATCGCCAACATACAGCTACTAAATTTTATAATAATTTGGCGGTGGTTCTTGTTCTGGTATTTTTCATGCTAAGTTGCTGCCAACCAGCCATGCAGGCGTGGGCCAAAAGTCGACAAAGCCTCGGATGATAGATCCAGCTTCATACGCCAATCTTCAGGAAGGGAGATGACAGAAAAAGCCTGCGCCTCAAGGCACCTGTCTTTGGCCGGAACAGAGCCCTGGGAATGGGTGCAGCCAAAATCCATCAAATCACATGGAAAATAATAGAAAGCCATTAAATTTACATTTACTCCAAATACAATCAATACTCACCCAAACAAATGATCCTGTACTCCTGTGGCCGGACCAGCGCCCGGGGACTCGGATTGGCCACTTCATCAGCAGCCCAGATAACCAGCTCATCTGAAATAAAAAGAGAAAGGGAAAATTAGTTAAACAATTGTCTGGCAATCAATTTACAGCTAATATACTGTCCTCTCTGTTATTCACACGGATTGAAGATTTGACCAACACTGCCAATCCAGAGTGGGAATCGATTGAGGTTTGCCAGCTCGGCCGGAATGCAGCCTCTGGCCTTGGGATGCCGATCTTGAATACATCGCCAACATACAGCTACTAAATTTTATAATACGGCGGTGGTTCTCGTTCTGGTATTTTTCATGCAAAAACGCTGCCAACCAGCAGCAGCAGCGGCAGTGCCAGGGTGCTAGAGTCTAGAGCCAGCCGCTCTCTTGTATGCATACAGCATACGAAGGTACATGAAGTTGGTTCTCTGCTGCTGCGGCAACCGAGCCGAGTCGTCGCGACGACTGTTTGTGTGCACACGTATTCTTAAGCAATCTAGATCTGCCAGCATACGTTTTTAACAGCGCTTTGACCAATTTCCCATTTTTATACCCGTACTCAAAAAAGAGTTAAGGGGTATATTAGATTTGTGGTAAAAGTGGATGTGTGTAACGCAGAGAAGGAAACGTTTCCGACCCCATAAAGTATATATATTCTTGATCAGCATCAATAGCCGAGTCGATTAGCCATGTCCGTCTGTCCGTCCGTCCGTCCGTCTGTCCGTCTGTCCGTCTTGATGAGCGCCTAGATCTCAGAGACTATAAAAGCTAGAGCAACCAAATTTTGTTTCCAGACTCATGTAATATCACACTGCTACAAGTGTATTTCAAAATTTCGCCCCGCCCCCTTCCGCCCCCATAAAGAACGAAAATCTGTGGCAGGCACAATTTTAAAGATACGATAAAACTAAAAACGCAGTATCGTAGAAAATGACCATATCTACCAGATTGCCGAATCTAAATCAGATCGGATCATAATTATAGCCAGAATGAAGAAATGAATTTTCTGTTGGTTCCCTCTCCTTCTCCAGCTCTGCTGACGCTACTGATTCTCTTTCTCGCTCGCACACTCTGCCGCGTTCAGTGCGCGAGCAACCCCTAGCGGAGGAGATGTAGAATATATAAATATAAATGGTACATGTACATTCAACATGTTAGATGTGGAATATACATTGTAGATGTAGATGTAGATAACAGATGTAACAAAAAAATCTAACATTTTTTTTTTTGTTTTATTCTAAAAAATCATTAGCTCAAAAATGTATATACAGACTGAGTACGGGTATAAGTAGAGTCGCGTCCCCAGAAGCGACTCACACGTTCCTTCTCATTATTTTCAGATTTGACTGGGAATTTGATTTTACATTCCATGTCTCCGGTTTGGCCACCGGAATATAAACCAATTCTGGTTGAGCCCTTCAGCGTCTGGCATTTAATTCCCTGGATTGGCATCGTTGAGTCAAATCTTCCAGGCTGAGCAGAGGACAGTATTGGCTGCTTGACAATCTTTTAGCTTTTTGTTGACTAATTTTTATCTTTTCTTTTCAGATAAAATGGGAATTTGGCTGCTCATTCGATTCCAAGGCACTATGTCTGGACCAAAGGAGCATAGTTGGTTTAGTGTAAGTGTGTGCTCACAATAGTGTAGGCTGTCATATGTTGTATTGGCTAATTTCTTTGACTCCAAAGAAGCCTCGACTGCAGTCGATTCCAATTCCAACTCCTCGACTGCAGGTGACTCCAAAGAAGCCTCGACTGCAGCCGATTCCAATTCCAACTCCTCCTCCAATACAGGCAACAGGGGCTTATTAATTTGGGTTGACAATATGGCCAACTGTTCCTGCATGCTCCGGATGCTTCTAAGTGCTTGTAGTTGGTTTAATTGCTGCTCCTGCAAGTTTTTTTTCTTTGCTGATTTTTCCTTCTCCTGCTTCTGCTTAAGATCCTCCATCTCCTGCCGATGCTTCTCTTTCAGCCTTCCCTCAAGTATTTGCATCTCATTCCGATGCTGCAGTATCAGTGCCTGTTCCCTGAAAAGTGAAGCCAAAACAAAAGTATTCATTAAACAAATATATCATTGATATACATTAAAACAAGTGTGCATACATAATATTATGACGCGTGCCGTGACACGCTCGCTTCGCTTTTAATTATGCTGTTACAAAAGAGAAGGAGAGGAACTCCAAAGGAGCATAGAGCAAAAAAGAATGGGCAAAAAGTATGCATATGTGTGTATGTTATGTGTGTCAAAAATCACACTGCAGGAATAGAACCAAAGACAATATATGTATGTGTGCACATGCATACGTTTTTTACAGCGCTGTCGAAATATACCCTTCACTTTATAAGTGTAAGTTAATTTTGCAAGACGCTTACCACCCCAATATTAATAAACTTTTATTGTATATCCCTCCAATGATAATTTCTTTTAACATGGTATATTCGATAATAATTATCGGATATACTTATATAAAAGTACATAATATATTTAATACATGACTTCACATTGGAATAATTGTCGTTAGGGTATTCAGCGTGCGACGTCGTATTCAACGCCGGTATATAATTTCGTTTCTCAACTCATAAAAAGGTTTCCGTCCCGAAAATCGTCCGCTTAGCACAAGTACGCACACATACGCACTTGCTGTTCTGTGTGTACTTACACATTCAAGCGGATTCTATTTTTAGATTCGTACGCTCTCAAATTTGTGCGAGCGAGATGGCGCGAATTTCGTCGCTGGCCGAAAAATTGTCTTTGGTTTGTGCGTGCGTATCTTTGGGGGTGCTGTGGCTTATTCAAGCACTGACCCCCATTCCGGTTAATACCAGGCGAATAGGGGCCAGTGCCAGAACCTGAGCAGTGGCCCTCAGAGTGTGATGAGCGATCCCTCAGTAAAGTGTATGCTGAGGCAGGTCGCGAGTGCAAGTCATGCTCATTCCAAGGCGGTCAAAAGGTGACTTTCATCCCCTTCTTACCCTAGATTGGCCACCCGATCCAATAATGGAAGCAGGCAGCATCGACCAGTCATGCGCAATTGCATGAGGGCGGGCAATTTTTAGTAGTGATAGTGATAGTGATAGTAGTGGCTAATTTAAAGTCTGAACATTATGTTAAAGAGAGAGTGTGGGTAGGGAGTGTTGGGATGTAGGGAAAGTGATGTAGTGGCTGGTGGTTGGATTGGCTGGATTTAGACAGTCTGAATTGCATGGTCTGGGCTTGCCTGACTGCCTGTCTATCAACATATATGAGAACATAGGCCAACATAGAATGAGAAGAATTTAAATGGGAGAGATTAATTTTTTAACTAATTAATCGTGCGAACAAACAAAACAAACAAGCTAAAAAAAAGGTTGTGTTGCTACATCGAGCATTTGTACAGTTGTATGTAAGAGTGTTCGGGTGTCAGTGTAGTAATAATGTTATGTTATTATTTTGGAAGTGGGCAGATAATGGAAAGCATTTGTACAAATTGGCTTGGAATTGGTTGATTGGCGATCACGGGACGTGTTAAAAAACAGAGTTAAATCTCTATGACACGCCGGACAGGGAGAATAAAATTATAATTAATTATGTTTGCAATATTACAGCATACATATATTAAATAAAAGATTAATATTCGTTTATTCTTTTTCAGGTATTTTGTGTTAAGTAGCGGCTCTTTTTGTAGGTAAGTTGTGATTCGTTGAATTGGTTTATATTTAGGTGTGCCATCTGCGAAATTTTGAAATACACTTGTAGCAGTGTGATATCACATGAGTCTGGAAACCAAATTTGGTTTCTCTAGCTCTTATAGTCTCTGAGATCCAGGCGCTCAACAAGACGGACGGACGGACGGACAGACGGACATGGCTATAACGACTCGGCTATTGATGCTGATAAGGAATATATATAATTTATGGGGTCCTTCTCTGCGCTGCACACATATAGAAAATGAAAGCATTTTTGATTTCTCATTGAGGGATGTCATTGAGGGAGATTTAGGAAAATTCTAAAAGTGATGAATAATGTGTGAAGTTCGTTTTGTTTCTGTCAGAAATATTGATCATACATCTGAAACAGTAATACAGTATTTTGGATTGATATGATCCCAAATTTTTGAAATTAAAACAAACTGATTTGATGTTAAATTCTTGTGTTTCTCAGAAACCGGTGAGTAACATTTTATATAATTTTATCCGATAAATAAACGTTAAAATTCTAAAATTGAATTAATTCTGCCACGTTTAACTACACCACTCAACAATAATTTTACATGCACGACACCTATGTCTGATTTTGTGAAACAGCTGACTGCCGTCGACAACATGACGTTTGTCATTTTTTTTGGTTATTTTGGGTTAAAAACTTGGCTAAAAATGAGATACATTTTGAAGTATTGTCTGTTTCATACATTTCAGCTTTGGTCCACCTATGGCGCCACTATTTAATGAAAGTGGCGCCACCATAAAATTGTACTTTGTAAGACTAAGCCGCCAGGTGGCGGAGACTAGTTGGCTGTTTTTTTCGCTAGATGGCCCATGTCGTGAGTTTCGACAAGACGGGGACGTTATACATTTTAGATTTGAATTTTGATTGAATTTTGATCCCATTGCCAACTGCAACTGAACGCACTCCCACTCATTCACTCTATCGATGTCTCTTTCTTTCTGTGCCCCAGGGGATGGACCGGGATGGGCTTTGTTTTGTCCGTTTTCTGGGCAACAGTTTACCTCCAGTCAGTCAGTCAGTCAGTCAGTCAGTCAGCGCGTTTGTTTTCTGTTTTCTGTATTTTGTAATTTAATATAGTTTTATGCTGGCCGCAAAAGCCGACAATCAAAATGCCGCCAACCGCCAACTGTCGACGCCAAATGGACGCCGCTTGGCCCTAGCCCTGTCCTGATTCCGATTCTGATTCCGTTTCTGATTCAGTCTCAGCCTCAGATTCAGATTCAGGTTCAGCTGATTGCCTATCGTTTTCGCTGCGCTTGATCCTTGTCCTTGTGCTGGTCCTGTTCCTGCTCCTCTTGTTGCCATCAGCCAGCAATTAAAAGAACAAGCATCCATATCGGTTACCTTTGCCGAAATGAAATCTATATAGGGAATCCAATGCGAACAAAGGAAGGAAGTTGGCCGCCTCTGCATCTGCCCCTGCCCCTACCCATGCCCCATGCCCCTGCTGTGGCCACCGTCAAGTCCTGTGAGGCCATTGTGCAGTTATGACAGGCGTCCCCCTTTTTGACGGCATTTTAAGCGCGATTTGTCCTCGCCGGAGCCTATTACTCGTACAGACACAACACACCCAGAGATAAATATTCGTATGTTCTTGCACAAAATAAGTTTTGATTGCCGGAAATAATATACGTATGTATGTACATATGTACATACACATACATATTTTTTTTTTTTAATTCATTTATTATCTTAATAGTATGTATGTACAGAGTTAATTCTGGATCTGGCTTGGCGAGTCGTTCATGTGCGGTACGGCCGTGAAGCATTGCTTCGCACATGCGGGGTCCTCGCCTAGGCTATCCGCTCCCTTCTCTCGCGCTCAACAGCGCGCAGTTTAGCCATGACAGACGCCGCGAAGTTGCTGGCCGCTTCCCAGTGCTCCGGAGACTGGAGCATCAGCGGCACCAGGTTCTGAGCGGTAATGGCACCACCCAGGGCGACTCCAAGAATGCTTCTAGCTTCGGCAAATCTGCCGCACGAGAAAATTACATGCTCGGCATACACATACATATGTATGTAGGTATTTGTTTAAGATGTTTTAGGAAAAATATGGAAGATGTAATTTATTAATGGACTGTTCCAGAGAATGCTTCAGTAGATTAAAAAATCGAATCGTGTGCAATTAACATTTTCCTTTGGGTTCGCGAGTGCCCGCGAGGAGGGCCTGCTCTAATATCATTCCAGTCGCAGTGTCGGCCACTTCAAAGCGCCGGGGTGGAGGGGGTGTGCTGAGCTTTTACTTTTGCTCTGCCTTGTGCTCTGCTGTCCCATCCCATGCCGATCTTTCCCCCCCATCCGCTTAGTCATCAGTGAATGTCCGCTGCTCTCGGATGGATGCTCTATCCTGTGTCGACTTTATGAGTGAGCGACAGCTGCCGCAACACCTTGTCCCACGCACAATTTGAGACGATTGAGGATTGATGGCAAATCTGCTGATGGGCTGGGCTGCAGGACCCGCAGAGTACAACGCAGTGACAACTCCTTCGAGGTCGGGGTAGGGTTCGGCCCAAGCCAAGTGATTCTATTTACGACTACGAGTACCAGTACGAGTACGAGTAAGTGCCGCAATTGCAGCTACTTAGCTTCTCAGCTTAACTGCGGAAACATTTAGACGGCAAGGCGAGGGCGAATCAGATCGGATGGGTTCAGTTCAGATCAGTTCAGATCAGATCAGATGGTAGGATTGTCAGACAATTCAGACAATTGTCGGGGGGAAATCGTCTGTATCCGCCGCCGTCGCCGCCGCAAATCTCAAAGAGGATGCGCATGTGCACCTTTGAGCGAGCTGGTGGGTGCCTGTTCCTGTGCCTGTGCCTGTGCCCCCCTGATCGGTTCTACCTCTCTTCTTTATCGCCCAAAAACATCTTGAAATCTTAAGAGGGAGGGAGATCTGCTGGCGATCCCTTTGCCGTGCTGTTGTGCTGCTGTGCTGCGTAATATTTGGCAACCCAATTACTTTGTTTGCTTAGCCGACAAACTATTTATTCAAGCCCTGAGCAGCATCAGTAGCAGCCGAGCCGCATTCAGATCCCAGACACAATAGAGCCATACAGCCTTGAGCTATTATCCTGGCGGATCGCTGGAAAACTTCATGTTTTGCGTAATCGAAACAATTGTTTTTTGTTCCGTTGTGAGCAACACCGCTGCCGCTGCCGCTGGCGCTGGCGCAGCCGCAGCCGCTGTCGAGGGAGCAATTGTAATTGGGCGGAGTGCAGTGCGATGATTCCATTCCAACTCTAAATCCAAATGTAGACCGACAGACAGACAGACAGAGAGACAGATGAGAGCTGATAAAAAAATACGTACACATCTGAAAGCGAGGGCTCAGGGCGTTATGGAGGTTATAGAAAACCGAAGAACAAAAAGAAAGCAGCGCAGAGCGGTTGAGCAGAGGAGAGGAGAGGAGAGGAACGAAGCGCAGCAAAAATATATTCTCGGAGTGCAGTGAACTGCGATTAGATCCTGTTGATTATTTCGCTGATTTGCTTGATGTGCATATGCGGGACCATTTGTTCGACAACAACTGTCTATCAGGGGAGGGGGAAAACAGTGAAGCAAAGGGGAAGAATATATTATATATATATATGGATTATATGTATATATGCAAGAATGATGTACCTCCGCTTTACTTTAACTTCATTTAGATTAAGGTCTTTCCCCTTGAAGCCAAAAGGTACACATAACACAGGGACACAGTGATAGACGGAAAGTAGCAATCGAAAAGGCAATTGCAGAAATCGGTGCCAAAATAATGGAATACACACATGAATTCGGTTGAAGTTGTAAGAGTTTGGAAAGAGTTATAAATGCTTTATTTATTTAGATACATTTTTTTTACTTCTTAAATGATAATAAACTAATTAAATCAAATTATCTTCAGTGCGTTTGCCAGGCATTGCAAAAATCATCAATAAAAAAAAAACATGACTTAAACCAAAAAAATTTTTAGCAAGAATGAGACCAAGGAAGACTAGAAAAGAGCCCGCGATCGGTCGTTTTCGAATTTTCTGACCCGTTAGTTTTTCTGTGGTATTCTTTCAAGCAGTGTTTGCATTTTGCAAAGAATTTATTGACAGCGTCAAAAATGCCGTTTTTTGGTTTTCTTCATTTCTTTTACGATTTTCTTGGAATTTCGTAATTTTTTTTTGTCCTACCTATAGCTTATACATATATATAATATAATTAATAAACAAAATTTTTCCAAATAATGCCTGTATTTATATTTTTAATGCTAAAGTTGAAATTGTCTGACTTATTTCATTTTGCAAACAATTATTTGACATACTGTATGCCGAGTTTTAAATTGTGCTGAAAATTTGTTCGACATAACCAATTGTCGGCAAAAGAAAAAACGTGGGGAAGGCTGCAGCCGCTGCAGGATCGTGAAGCGACATTCAGGCCCCCAGCAGCCATTAGCACTCCCCCGCCTGCCCCTACTCCAGCGCATGCTCCTGCTCCTGCTGCTACTGCTGACGCCACAATTGAGCGGCCAGCCCCTATTTACATCCCCAATGTTAGGGAGATAGAAGGTGTATTCTACAGGGTATTGATGCTGCCATTGGCGCTGGCACTGATGATACTAAGCCTACTGGCAATGGGTGTCTTAAAGTTATGTGCCACACGATTTCAGGGCATAGGACCTTAGTAACTATGTTAAATAATAAGGATCCCGAGGGTCACGGCGTGGACTATCACACGTTCCGCCTAAGGTGTGACAAAGGCGTGAAGGTCGTAATTAGGCATTTACATCGCGAGCAGCTTTACAGACTTTACACTTTACTTTACAGACTGGGTACGCGAGCAGCTTGGCAAGCTTGGCCATAGGGTAAGTCATATCGCGTTGATTTTAAAGCGGTTCACCAAGGAGCCGCTGGACCTTTTCGAGGTGGAGCTGGAGCCTCAAGCCAACAACAATGCCATTTTCGAACTCACGGCGATTTGCAGCCAGAAGGTTAAAGTTGAGAAGCCAATACGGTCCCCCGGCGTGCCCCAATGCCATAAGTGCCAGCAGTTTGGGCACACAAGAATTATTGCAGCCGTGCAGTCATCTATCTTAAATGTGGGGAGAAGCATGACCCCAAAGACTGCCCCAAGAAGCGGAAAGACGTGCCGAAGTGCGCCAATTGTGGGGGCCCACACGTGTCAAACTACCGTGGATGTACAAAGTACTAGGAGTACTGCAATAAAAGAAACAAAGGGTTAGAAAAAAACAATAAAATGCTAGGTAAACTTCAGATGCCTACCTTACCAGCCGCTCAGGGCTTGCGTCGCCCTCACCGGCCACCCGTAATTAGCCAGCAGGGTTTTCCAGAGATGCCACAGCCTAGCCACCGAAGAGCGCGGTCTGACGCCAGAGTTTCAGCTCCCCCAGTACAGATGAGCAGCTATGCCAGCGTGCTCAATGCAGGACTTGCTCAGACGCACTCCCAGCCTGCTCCCTTGAGGCAGGAGTGGATGCCATCGATGACCCCTGCGGCAGCCAGGCTTGAGCAGCAGATGATGCTGCCCATGGAGCAATTAATTCCGCTGCATCCAAGTCTGAGAGAGACTACATTGACGCAGCTGCTTAAGGAGCAGCAGTCTAAACATGCAGTCGAACTGCAGCTCAGCGCCAAACTCCGAGGGGAGTCTGATGCCGGAAGCTGAAAAATCGGATCAGCAAACGGATTAAGATGCTCAAGGCCAGGCGGATGGAGAGCACACTGCGCAACATCGACCCAGCTGATCGCTACAGCATGAAGAAACTATGGCGACTCACTAGCTTCATCAAAAGGCAACCCACTCCTAATTTACCTGTGTGCAAACATCAGATCCGTGGTGCACAAGCACTGAGGAGAAAGCAGAAGGGAAGCGTTCTGCTATACAGGGATCCTCTATTGCTAAGCCATCCGGAAGCCCGGCCCGAAATCGAAAAGGAAGTCTGATGATTCCTCAAGTGCCAACTCTTCGGATATTGAAGGTAGCGTAATTAAAAATATGTGTGTATCTCCCTGTGCCGTTGATCGAGCCTTGCTCTCCGGTGTGGGACAAAATGCCCGGTAAGTATACCATCCGTGCATCCTATGATTCGTAGGTCTGCCTGCCTGCCTAATTGTATTAATTCTGCTGGCGCTGCAGCTGGGTCTGTAATGAGAACAAGTGCTAAGAGTGTGAGACAGGCTACACTTACGGAGCTGCTTAAAGAGCAGCAGGCTAAGAACGCAGTGGAACTGCAGCTCAGCGCCAAACTGAGGCTAGAAAGGGGAAGCCAGGGATCTGCTATAGTAAAGCCAACCGCGAAGAAAGCGGCCACTATCAGTCGGCCCCCAGTTCTAACAACTTCTTCGAGATACTATCGGACAATTTTTTCGGGCAATACAGTGTGCTGTGCCGAATTGAAAATTCAACTTAATCAAAGTGCCTCAAGAAAGAAACGTGGGGTGGCCGCAGCCGCTGCTGCTTATCCCCCCTTGCCCCTGAAGGAAGGAAGTGTCGAAATGGGACGTAAACCGGGTCCAAAATCGAAAACAACCAAGAAGAAAGAAGAGAATGCTAACTCAAGTGCTTCTAGCACGGATAATGAAGGTATTGACTACCACGATTTGGTATCTACATATATCACTATTATTAATACCTATTATTAAGACATATATAACCACATATATATATTTGTAAAGTTTTTAAGCCACTTATACTTGAATTATACCCTACTCCCCTCCCCCCCCTGATTAGTGAACTGCTGACGGGGCCGAGGGTTTGTTTACTTTTGGAATGAATGCGCCGGCTGAGACGCTGGCAGAGGAGATTCCCGCTGCCGAAAGTGGTGTATGCGCTGCCTCAATACTACAAAAGTGTTACTGGCCCCTGTTGGCTTGCTGGGGCGCGACGAAGCGGAGCCTACCACCTTCCAGGGAGAGATGCTGCATGTGGGCAAATTGCCTGCTGTACCTGTTGTTGTTGCTGCTGATGAGGCTCCTGTACTGGGTCCAGTACACACGGCTGCTGGCTCGAGCTCGTCTGCCCTCCAAACGGCATCAAATTCGGAGGCTGCTAATAATCCAGGACCTGGAAAAAGACGCAGATTAATTGTTAGCAAAACAGATGACATCGATGCTGCAAACGTGTTGCTGGTCCCTGTTGGCTTGCTGGGACACGATGAAATGGAGCCTACAACCTTCCAGGGAGAGATGCTGCACTTGAGCGTGCTGCCTGCCGTGCCTGTTGCTGTTGCTGCTGCGCTTGAAAGGGCTGCTGGAAGATGTGCTAAACAAAAACGACGATCGTTGATACAATCGGTAACAAACTGGTCAGCTGCAAGTCCCCTGGCGCTGTACAGTAGCGCCCCTGTACAGCGCCATCACCTACCTAACAATCATCTTCAATTCCTCTCTTTAATTTGGGCATTTTCCAGCTGCATGGAAATGCGCCAAGGTCACGATGATTCCAAAACCAAGGAAGCCCCCTGAACAATTGGAATCCTATCGGCCAATCAGTTTACTCGCAGGATTCTCCAAGCTGCTGGAGCGCCTCATACTCACACGACTCTTTGAAGTAGACTCTGTTGAAGGAGCAATCCCAGACCACCAATTTGGCTTCAGGAGTGAGCACTCTGCTGAAAAGTCACGAGAACCAACTACAAGTATCAGCAGTGTACATGGACATCCAAGAGGCCTTCGACAGAGTTTGGCATCAGGGTCTACTTTACAAGCTCAAGAATCTAGTACCTACACCACTCTTCCTCCTACTCACCAGCTACCTCTCCAACAGGACCTTCAGAGTGGTCTGCCCTGGAGGCATCTACTCGAGCGAGAAGGCTGTTGCTGCCGGTGTCCCGCAGGGCAGTGTCCTGGTACCCGTGCTGTACAACCTGTACACCACAGACATGCCGCAGCCTCACAGCAACGCCACTCACGCCCAGATGATAGCAACATATGCGGACGACGCGGTCTATATGGTAGCTGCTCGTACCATTGAACAAGCCAATATAATCATGGAACAGCTCCTAACTCGCACACTAGACTGGTCCAAAAAATGGGGAATAACCATAAATCCCAACAAAACCATCCATGTAATGCATACGCTCTCTGCAATTCAGCAAGGTACCACTCCAACGGTTCCTAGACTTGGAAGCGTGCCCATCAAGAGCAAACCTGCCCACGCTTACCTTGGAGTCAGTCTGGACAGGAAGCTGAACTTCAATGGACACATCCAAACTGTTGTCACAAAAGCCAGATGTAGGATTCGCACGCTTGACTGGCTCATCGGCAGGAACAGCAAGCTTCCACTACGCATCAAAGTACTGCTATTCAAACAACTGGTAGTCCCAGTATGGCAATATGCCTTGCCTGTCTGGGGGCCACTGACCTCGACCTCACAGATGGCAAAGATACAGGTCATTCAAAATAAAACGCTGCGTGGCATAGTTAATGCTCCATGGTATGTCCGTAACAGCGTTATCCACGCCGATCTCCAGATTCAAACTGTGGAAGACACATGCCAAAAACTCTGCGGAAGCTACTACGCAAGACTGCCGAGACATAGTAACCGCCTTGCCAGAGTCTTGTCGCTCCAGCCATACACTCCGAGGAGGCTAGCTCGATCTAGGCAAAGATACTCTGCGATATTAGCACAGCACAACACCAACAACCACAACACTCTGAATAGTGTCCAGATTAGAACGCTGCAAGCTCGCCGCGAAAGCTACCTCGCCAATCCTTTTCGCACGCAAAATAGCACCTAGCAACGACAACATACCAGAGGCGATGAACAGAAGCACCAATCCAGAGACTCCATTGGCATCGGTTCCGGCTACTAACCACTTTTTCTCAATCTAATTCTCATTTCACAGATGACAGAAGCGTGACTATTCCCAAATCTACCCCAGCCAGTGGCGCGACGGGCTGTGGACATTTTCCAACTTAATTGGAACCGTCATACAGTCGCGGAATGTGCCATAGGCGTTTGGACCCACTTCTGCAAACGCGCGCGCTGACGGCGCCACACTGATGCCTGAGCTGAATTGCAGTGAAATGCTGCATGACCTCTGCTGGGTGTTGCATCGTCGAAACTACACACGCGAATGCTAAACCCTCACGTAAACTGTTTCCTAAAGTTCCTGGACAGCTGATCTCTTAAAATTAAAAAAAACAAAAAAAAAACCCAATACCAATTAACTTATAAATAATTAAGTATACTGCCACGATTGTTATCGATAGTCCTTTGCTATTAAGGTATTTAATGTTACCATGTCATTGCTCTGCCCATACTGCACTATGTAAAGTACAGTGGCGCCATGTAATTTTGTAAAATATGCAAATGTAAATGTATAAAGCAAAATAAAAGCTCTGAAGCTCGAACTTCCACCACCGCCCAGCGAAAGCTTGGTGTTCCGGTTGGAATTTTTCGAACTGTCATTGATGTTCCTCTGGAAGGAACCAAACACAAACACAAAATTACGGCGCAGCCTCTGCATAGAAATCTGAAATAAAAGAGAAGAAATTAAAGCAAAATACAAAAACAAATGTCAACAAATACATATTCTTACTCACAGGCGGCTGGACCAGCAGCTCACCTTTACTTTCAGGTTTCTGGCACAACTGAGAGGCGGAGGCAACGATCGCTGATAAAATCCAATGCGCTATTACAGCAGACAAGGCTGCTGCAAATTGGCCATTTGCCGACACCTAAGTATGAGCGGCCACCTGTTTCTGCTGAGACGCAACTGCTGGATCCGATGCTGGGCCAACTACAAACTCCTAGACGCCTGCAAATCCAATGGTGGAAGGGGGCGCACCGTAAGACACGTCCGCTAAAAAGTAAATCAAATATTAATTAGCGTTTAAAACTGATTGTATTAATTGTTAAAATTACCAAATGTAAACAATGCACGGGTGTTGCCACTTTTCTGCTTTGTCAGTGTTGTAAAAAACCACTACCATGTAAAATACTATGTAAATCACCATACATGAGTGATACATCCGCGATATGCGGTATTTTTGTAATATTTGTATAAGCAGTATATTCTTATTGCGAACAAATAAAAGAAAAGCTGTACGGTCACATCGATCAACAGCCCAAATGTGCACGCACTGCCGGCACTTAAATCAAAAAAAAAAAATAGAACGTCAGGTGATGGTATCCTTACTCTTTACTCCAGCCCTGTTGGAGTATCAGAGTTAAGTGTCATACCTTTCTGACGCCATACTACGTTCCGATCTGGAGCTAGAAAGAAAATTAAAAAACGAGTCAAAAAAGTCACCTGGGCTTGATCGCATTTGCAATCGAGCGATAAAGGCACTGCCGATCTCTGCCATCACTTACTTGACGCTCATCTTTAATGCTGCTCTCAAATTTGGCCATTATCCAAAAGCATGGAAGACTGCCACGGTCACCATGATACCGAAGCCAGGCAAACCCCCGGATCAGCTGGCATCCTACAGGCCAATCAGTCTTCTCTCTGGGCTATCTAAGCTTCTCGAGCGCCTCCTACTGGGTCGATTGTTTGAGGTAAGCAGCTTTGCTAGTTCTATTCCAAACCATCAGTTTGGTTTTCGTGAACAGCACTCAGCAGAACAGCAAATTGGCAGAGTCACCCAGTTCATCCTACAGGCACACGAGAAGAAAATGCACTGTTCAGCAGTTTATATGGACGTTCAGGAAGCTTTTGACAGAGTGTGGCACGAAGGTCTCCTCTGTAAACTAAAGAGATTAATCCCGGAAAGCCTTCACCGCATACTCACCAGCTACCTAACCGGCAGATCCTTCAGGGTTGTTTGCATCGGCGTCACCTCTTCCACAATGAACATTGCAGCTGGAGTACCACAGGGCAGTGTTCTCGGACCTGTGCTGTACAATGTGTACACTAGCGACATGCCAAAGCCACCCAGATACAGCTGCAATATGTTTGCTACATACGCTGACGATGCAGTCTACTTAGCCCCAATAAAGCCCCGTCGGCTTACAACATAAAAAGCTGCATCACCAACATGGAGAAGCTGCTATCTGATGCTGCCAAATGGGCTAAAAAATGGGGAATTACGATCAGTACAACAAAAACGGCTCATGTCTTACATACGCTCTCAACAACATCTACACTGCTGCAGCATCCATCTCCAAGGCTTTCCGAGCAACACCTGGCCATCAATAAAAAAAGCCCCAATAAATTGTTCATAATGCTAAGTATAGTATTGTATAACAATAAAATCCTTCTTAACGTGACGTAGACTGGCTCCCCTGAACCTGCTGGTTCAGGTCAAGGATGGAGCTGGTCTGCGTTACGTTAAGACATTACGTATTGCGATTACAAGCGTACGGTTCAACAAAAAAAAAAACTGCGGAATTATTAATTAGTTTTAAAACAATTAATAGTAAAAATTAGATAAAATTACACAAGTGTTATTTACACTGTGTAGAGATTTCTTTGTTAATTATTTCGGGCAATACATTGTGTTGTACCGAATTGGTGATTCGTGAAAACTCAACATAACCAAAGTGCCCCAAGGAAAAAACGTGGGGAAGGCTGCAGCCGCTGCTGGCCATATTGTCAACCCAAATTAATAAGCCCCTGTTGTCTGTATTGGAGGAGGAGTTGGAATTGGAATCGGCTGCAGTACAGTGGTCCATAGAGGATTCGCCAATCGTCGAGGAGTTGGAATTGGAATCGGTTCGCCAATCGTCGAACTAAAACAACCAGTTTTAGATGCTGGCCCTCGAATACGGGACATTATAGTCCTAGGAAGAGTGAACTATCCCTAACATTCCAAATGAGCAGGAGCAGGAACTCTCCTCTACCGGACGAATGGAGCTGGCCGCGTTGATCAAAAATTATTTTGATCACTCGCCTGGCAGAGGAAATTTCAAATTTGTATAAGGCCGAAGATAAGGCCTACTGGGACAATTCGCTTCGGATCACCAAAAATGACCGAACCGAAATTGAGGCAGGATTTAAAATAATCGACAAGGAGTACCACTGCACATTTGAATGGATGTGCAGGTTTAAGTCAAAATTAAAATGGCATATCATGTTACACCTAAAATCGCACATGGGTGTAAAGGAATTTGCCTGCGAGTAAGTATATGAAACTTCAAAATATTTAGTAAAATTAAATTAAATTTATACCTTTTTCCAGACTTTGCCAATTTTTTCTAGCCAATTCGGATGAGGAGAGACGATCAATTGAGGAGTCTATGGATCTTAGGGAGCCCCCCACACCCAACTCTAGCTTCAGACCAATCACATTGGCTGAGATAGAGACACAGATCAAGGACCTGAAATTGAAGAAATCCCCCGGATTAGACAACATTGACAATCGGACAATCAAGCTGCTTCCAAAGTCAGCATTGTTCTACCTGGTTCTGATTTGCAATAGTGCGCTTCGATTTGGTTGTTTTCCTAGCCTGTGGAAGCGTGCAGTTGTCTCAATGATCCCCAAGCCTGGCAAGCCAGTGGACAAATTGGCCTCATACAGACCCATCAGCTTGCTGTCTTGCTGTCAAACACGCTCATGCACACCACTGGCACTTAAATGCATACACACTATCCGCCTGATCTTCCTTTATCTTCCTCTCTATTTGTTATTTGGTATTGTCACGTTTACGACAATCTTAAATTTGTTACTCCTTTTCTCATTAATACATGTACCAATATGTATATGTAGACCACCATGCTGCCGTCATACACCACTCCATTTTCATCACAACCTAATAACATCTTAGCTGTGATATGTATGACGGTGGCCGCCATTAAAAAAAAATTGTTCATCAATTCTCATTTCACCTTATAAATGGTAAGATCCTTTCTTACCTTCTTCACCAAGCCATTACCATTCCCCAAAAATTACCCAACCTCTGTGTCTCGTGCATGGAACTGCTGGTTTCGCCCAACAATCGGGTAAGAGGGGGGATGAATGAAGACCCACATAGCCGCACTATAGACATGACTGGATCAAGTCTGCGGGCCACTACTCAGGTGCTGGCACTGTCCTCTTAAATATGTTCGCCTGATAGTAACCGGAACTGGGGGCAGTGCTTGAACAAGCCACAGCACCACTTGTTTCCTCCAATTATTTGTAGTAGGAAACATATTGAGACTATGTATGTATGTTTGTGATTTTCAGTCTCTCTTTATTTTGGTTCTTGTGCCCATTGGCCGTTATGGTTGAAGCTTTGTGTGCGCTGTTTTTCTCTCTAAATAGCCCCATGCCCCCACCAAAATTGTGACACATTACCATTTTAAATCGATCGAGCTTATAAGAAAATGACAAATAAAAATATACATTACTGATGAAAAAAAAAAAAAAAAGATAAGGAAGCTACAATTGTGCCCCCTACCAAGGGACAAGGGATGACCGCTGCATATGCTTCAGAACCGACAGGTGGGTGCGTCTCCCTAATATCTAGCTCGGAAGACGAAGAGGAACACCCCTCAATGATACTGCCAGATTCCCCAACACCATCGATGCTTGGACGGGGTCAGGATTCACCCCCTAGGCTTGGAACAGGCGAACACGGCACTCCCTCTCCTGCGGGCACGGAGGAGCCTCCCATCGCCCCAACGCTTCCACGCAACGATGAGATTTCCACCAATCATACCCAAACGCAAACACATAAAGTCTCCAAAAGCTTCCCCGCCCCCCTCAAAGAAATAAATTATCTCTCCATAATGGCGTAGCCTCGCTTCTCTCTCACCGCTCTCAGCAGGAACATGCTCAGCTAAAGTTGACGAAGAAAACAGTTGCAGACCAGCAACATTCAAGTGTTGCAATTACAGACCAGCAACATTCAAGTGTTGCCATTACAGATCAGCAGCACTCACATATTGCCATTTCAGACCAGCTGCATTCTGATGCAGCAAATTCAGACCAAGAACCAATAAATGTTATAGACAAGGCAAGCTTATCGACCAACAAACTGAATATATCGGCTCCTGCTGACCAGGATGATGGAGGCGGACGGATTTGTTGAGGCGATTCCTAACCACCAGCTTGGTTTCAGGCATGAGCATGCAGCCGAGCAGCAAATTGGACGGGTGACGAAATTCATACTTGAGACGTATGAGAGATACATGTACTGCTCAGCAGTCTATATGGACATACAGGAGGCATTTGACAGGGTCTGGCCTGAATTTGTTGGGGTTCTTGGAGACTTTTTTTGGTTTTTTATTTTATGTTCTCTCCTTGGTATAGTGTGTTTTCTATACACAGACACGACAAATTATTTATCAATTCTTATTTTCCGAAACCGTTTTGAGTTTGTTTTGAGTTTCGTTTTCAGTTTACGTAAATGTGTGTGTGCCATGTATTCACACATACTATGCTTGCGTGTGGGCTCTACCATTTTTTTTCCGCTTGAACTGAATTTCGGTTTTTATACCCGTACTCAAAAAAGAGTTAAGGGGTATATTAGATTTGTGGTAAAAGTGGATGTGTGTAACGCAGAGAAGGAAACGTGTCCAACAAGCATTACAAAAAAGAGCTCATTGTGCAAATTGTGAAAACATTTGTAGTTCTACCAGGTGGCATCGCTTCAAAATGCCAAAACAAAACTAAAAAACAAATTCTACAAATTATTGCCATTGCATTTATGTCAAAAACCCCTGTTCGGCTAAGCGCAGACCCATGGCAGCACAAATAGATGCATAGCGATCATTATACCAAAAACTGGTAATTGTAATGAACTAAATTAGCAGTAGTTTGAGAAGACAATCACAAAAACCACATACGTATCGTGTGAACGTGAAAACGAGTCCGATGCGCATCTGAGAAGCCTGCTGTTGAGCTACTGAGCTTTTTCAATAGCGTAGTTTTGTTGTAAGCAGTATAGAAGGCGATACAGAGTCAAAGAGATAGCGAAAGGTTCGAGTCAGGTTGATGACGAGTCGGTTGGAGAGTTAGCTGGATTCAAGACGGGGTCAGATTGTACACGCGGGGGTTGGTACAAGACGGTGTCGGATTGAATAGCTCGATTCCAAGACGATGTGCAGTGGTTGCTAGATCCTGACTAATTCAAAGGGCAGGCGGGCCGAATTGCCCGTGCCCTAATGCGAGCGAGAGAGCGACAGATCGAGAGAGTGATAGCAAAGCAAAGGAAAGAAAGAAAGGCACGGGATGAAGAGGCGAAAGAGAACGGCTGCATAGGCTGCTGCCGTGCGGGAGCATGAATGCGTGCATGAGTTTGTAGGTAGATGACAATTTAGTACAGTGGGCAGTGCAAACAACGAACAATAATAAATTGGCTATAATGCATTTGTCCACTATTTGGCTGCGTAACCAAACAGACTATACAATACATGTATGTACATACATTTCATATCATATCTCTGCCCATATCTCCTAAACTAAAATTATCTTGAAAATTAGATTCGCTAAAGCTCTGGAAAATGTTCTACTAGATGTGTACATTTATTTTATTCAAAGCGTTGATAAAATATTTTTTAATTTTGCCACCTCTTTTGCCTGAGTCCCCAATGTAAATACACACAGTACAAACAAATAACAACTTTAAATTTTAAAGTAAAACCAAAATCAACCTATTCAGGGCCGGATCAACCCTCAACCGGGCCCTGGGCAACCATCAATCTGGGGCGCTCTTTTTTTCACGACAGCTCCCTTCTTTTTTCATTTGAAATAAAAACTTTTATGTTGTTTAATTTGTATGTTTATTAGTGGCTATTATATTTTTTATTCATTCACAAAACTCAAAATTGTTTTTTCAACAAAAATTTTCTGTTAGCCCTGGGGGCCCTAGGCAACTGCTAATCTGGCCCTGGATTCCCGTTGTCAGACATCATATTTTGTTGGTGTATTCTGTCGCTCGACTCGACGCGGGCCCGTCGCATTTACGAAACCGAAAGCAGAGGCAAAGGCTAGTTTAAAAGAGAATGGAAGAAGTAACCTTGAAGCGTCAAAACGAAAAGACATGGCTCTATCGACTCGGCTATTGATGCTGATCAAGAATATATATACTTTATGGGGTCGGAAACGTTTCCTTCTCTGCGGTTACACACATCCACTTTTACCACAAATCTAATATACCCCTTAACTCTTTTTTGAGTACGGGTATAAAATAGAACGTCAGGTGATGGTATCCTTACTTTACTCCAGCCCGGACTATCAAGAGTTAAGTGTCATACCTTTCTGACGCCATACTACGTTCCGATCTGGAGCTAGAAAGAAAATTAAAAAACGAGTCAAAAAAGTCACCTGGGCTTGATCGCATTTGCAATCGAGCGATAAAGGCACTGCCGATCTCTGCCATCCCTTACTTGACGCTCATCTTTAATGCTGCTCTCAAATTTGGCCATTATCCAAAAGCATGGAAGACTGCCACGGTCACCATGATACCGAAGCCAGGCAAACCACCGGATCAGCTGGCATCCTACAGGCCAATCAGTCTTCTCTCTGGGCTATCTAAGCTTCTCGAGCGCCTCCTACTGGGGTCGATTGTTTGAGGTAAGCAGCTTTGCTAGTTCTATTCCAAACCATCAGTTTGGTTTTCGTGAACAGCACTCAGCAGAACAGCAAATTGGCAGAGTCACCCAGTTCATCCTACAGGCACACGAGAAGAAAATGCACTGTTCAGCAGTTTATATGGACGTTCAGGAAGCTTTTGACAGAGTGTGGCACGAAGGTCTCCTCTGTAAACTAAAGAGATTAATCCCGGAAAGCCTTCACCGCATACTCACCAGCTACCTAACCGGCAGATCCTTCAGGGTTGTTTGCAACGGCGTCACCTCTTCCACAATGAACATTGCAGCTGGAGTACCACAGGGCAGTGTTCTCGGACCTGTGCTGTACAATGTGTACACTAGCGACATGCCAAAGCCACCCAGATACAGCTGCAATATGTTTGCTACATACGCTGACGATGCAGTCTACTTAGCGTCGGCTTACAACATAAAAAGCTGCATCACCAACATGGAGAAGCTGCTATCTGATGCTGCCAAATGGGCTAAAAAATGGGGAATTACGATCAGTACAACAAAAACGGCTCATGTCTTACATACGCTCTCAACAACATCTACACTGCTGCAGCATCCATCTCCAAGGCTTTCCGAGCAACACCTGGCCATCAATAAAAAAAGCCCCAATAAATTGTTCATAATGCTAAGTATAGTATTGTATAACAATAAAATCCTTCTTAACGTGACGTAGACTGGCTCCCCTGAACCTGCTGGTTCAGGTCAAGGATGGAGCTGGTCTGCGTTACGTTAAGACATTACGTATTGCGATTACAAGCGTACGGTTCAACAAAAAAAAACAGCTCCTGAGTTATTAATTAATTTCAAAGATACTTAGTTGTAAATAATACCTAATAATTACACAGGTGTTATTTACACTGTGTACACCTTTTTGATAATAATTTCGGGCAATAGTGTGTTGTGCCGAATTGGAGCCAATTCGAGAAATTCGACTTAACCTCAGTGCCTCAAGGAAACGTGGGGAAGGCTGCAGCCGCTGCTGCTCCCCCCCCCTTGTGTGACGTGCTGATATAGCTGAGGACTATGCTTAAAAATGGGACGGAAGCCTGGCCCTAAATCCAAGAGGACGTCTGACGCCGCCTCTGAACCAAATGTATGTGTACATCTCCCTCCGTCGATCGAGCCTTGCTCTCCGGTGTGGGAAAAATGCCCGCAAGTAGCGGCAAATTTACCGTCTGTGCATCCTATGATTGAGGTCTGCCTCTATGCAGGACCTGACTAGCGACATGCCGTCAACATCAGCAGCCGCTGCTCCTTTGCGTCTCCCCCTCCCGTTGACCCTGCGACAATTAATATTGTTAATTCTGCTGGCGCTGCAGCTGTGTCTGGTGTGAGCACTAGTGGTAGAAGTCTTAGACAGGCTACCCTCACGGAGCTGCTTAAGGAGCAGCAGGTGAAAAACGCAGTGGAGCTGCAGCTCAGCGCCAAACTGCGAGCGGAGAGTGAGGCCAGAAAGGGGAAGCGTACGGCTACCCAGGGATCAGCCATATTGAAGCCAACCGCTAAGAAAGCGGCCAAAGTCAAGGCAACGTATCGGCCTCGAAGGCGAATGCTGACTCGACCCCCAGTACTAGCAGCAATTACTTTGAGATTCTGTCGGACAACGAATCCATGGCTATGGATGACTGTAGCGTGGGACATTCGGCTGGAGGTACCTCCCCAACAACAGGCCCTCTCAGCAGCCGGAACTGTCGGTTCAGGTCAAGGATGGAGCTGGTCTGCGTTACGTTAAGACATTACGTATTGCGATTACAAGCGTACGGTTCAAAAAAAAAAAAAAAACAGCTCCTGAGTTATTAATTAATTTCAAAGATACTTAGTTGTAAATAATACCTAATAATTACACAGGTGTTATTTACACTGTGTACACCTTTTTGATAATAATTTCGGGCAATAGTGTGTTGTGCCGAATTGGAGCCAATTCGAGAAATTCGACTTAACCTCAGTGCCTCAAGGAAAAACGTGGGGAAGGCTGCAGCCGCTGCTGCTCCCCCCCCTTGTGTGACGTGCTGATATAGCTGAGGACTATGCTTAAAAATGGGACGGAAGCCTGGCCCTAAATCCAAGAGGACGTCTGACGCCGCCTCTGAACCAAATGTGTATGTGTACATCTCCCTGCGCCGTCGATCGAGCCTTGCTCTCCGGTGTGGGACAAAATGCCCCGCAAGTAGCGGCAAATTTACCGTCTGTGCATCCTATGATTCGTAGGTCTGCCTCTATGCAGGACCTGACTAGCGACATGCCGTCAACATCAGCAGCCGCTGCTCCTTTGCGTATGCCCCCCCCCCCCCTCCCGTTGACCCTGCGACAATTAATATTGTTAATTCTGCTGGCGCTGCAGCTGTGTCTGGTGTGAGCACTAGTGGTAGAAGTCTTAGACAGGCTACCCTCACGGAGCTGCTTAAGGAGCAGCAGGTGAAAAACGCAGTGGAGCTGCAGCTCAGCGCCAAACTGCGAGCGGAGAGTGAGGCCAGAAAGGGGAAGCGTACGGCTACCCAGGGATCAGCCATATTGAAGCCAACCGCTAAGAAAGCGGCCAAAGTCAAGGCAACGTATCGGACCCGGTCGAAGGCGAATGCTGACTCGACCCCCAGTACTAGCAGCAATTACTTCGAGATTCTTTCGGACAACGAATCCATGGCTATGGATGACTGCAGCGTGGGACATTCGGAGCTGGAGGTACCTGTCCCCAACAACAGGCCCTCTGCAGCCGCCGGAACTGCCCCTGTGCGAGATGGCAATGTTGGCCAAAATGCCAATGCTGCAAATCTTAATCCTACGAGTAATACTAATATTAATTCTATTACTAATGATAATTCTGCTGCTGACGCCAAAACAGTGCGGCCAGCCCCCATATTCATTCCCAATGTCAGGGAAATTGTTCCCTTGCTGCAGGGAATAGATGCAGCTATTGGCGTGGGAACGTACGACACGAGGCCCACTGCAAATGGCTGCCTGAAAGTGACCTGTCACACAGTTGACGGTTACAGAAAGCTGATTCGCATGCTCAGCGCAAAGGACACAGACGGACAGGGTGTTGATTTTCACACCTTTCGCTTGAGGAGCGATAAGGGCCTGCGAGTGGTTATACGCCACCTTCACCGTTCGACACCCACAGCCTGGGTTTGCGAACAACTTAAATCTATGGGGCATGTGGTCAGACATATCTCTAATATATACAAGCGGTTCACCAATTAACCATTAGATCTATTTGAAGTGGAGTTGGAACCCCAAGCCAACAATCAATCCATATATGAGGTAACTGCTATTTGCAGCCAGCGCGTTAAAGTCGAGAAGCCCATTCGGTCCCCAGGAGTGCCACAAGTGCCAGATGTTTAGGCACACAAAGAATTACTGCAGCCGTGCAGTCATTTGTGTGAAGTGTGGGGACAAGCACGAGCCCAAGGACTGCCCGAAGAAGAGGGTGAGGAGACACCCAAGTGTGCCAATTGTGGAGGTGCCCATGTGGCCAACTACCGTGGCTGCAGTACATACAAAGATTACTGTAAGAAAAGGGAGAATGGGTTAGTGAAAACTAATCAAATGCTTAATAGACTCCAAATGCCTACCTTACCCGCCGCAATGGGTTTGCACGCCCCCGCCCGCCACCCACATTAACACGGAGTTAAGATCGGCTGAGGACGTTGATGATGCTGCAGAGATACTGCAGAACAACATCATCAAAGCAGCTGAGATTGCTAGGAGCAATCTGATGAGGCCCGTCCGACCCAGATTGCAGGCAGAGGTGCCTTTGCCCAATCGTGTTCGTCTGATGATTGACACCAAGAGGCGCCTGCTGAACATGTTGAGGAGAAGACCTGACGCGGCAGCGGAACAGCTGCATAATGTGTTGGTAAACAGGATCCATAAGGAGATTGTGGCTGCAAAGACGAGGCCCACGGTCTTGGTCTTGAACCGAGGCCCACGGGCACTTGTCGATGGCGGTTCCTCTGTCTCTGTGGGGGAATGGGCAGCGAGGATATGGCTGCCACCATCGGCGAAGTCCATCCATTGTCGGGAATTCCGTTTTCGGGCATTTTCGTTTCTGTTGCGTGGCCATCGGAGGTCAGGCATGTCACCATCGAGTGCGTCGACTGGGCCGAGTGGCTAGGGGGACTCAGGCAGGACTTCATCGACGGCGTTGCGGTGCGATTGAGGCTCAAGCTGGACCCCATCGACGGCATTGCGGTAGCATCGGAGCTCAAGCTGGGCAACATCGTTGGCAGCCCGTTGGCGTTCATGAAGCGAGGCGTTACTCTCGCCGCGTGCTCAACGTGCCGGAATCCGACATGGCTGACGGTCTGCCGGTTCTGCTTGCGCTTGGGCCTGCAGTTGACACAGTAGCAGGGCTGCATAAAGGGACTGATGGATGTGAGGCTGTCGCATGACAAGCAGCAGCTGCTCCAGTTGGTCTTGATTGTTGGTGCCGTTGCCGGGCCCCCTCCTTCAGTGCGGTCCACCGGATTGCTAACGGCCCGTATTTTGGCCTGCATCTGTTCGTTCCGAATTCTCAGTGTCTCTATCTCCCTTTTCAGATGTCTATTTATCGGTGCCGTTCTCTTCTTGGGCTCCTTTTTAGCAGCGGAGGACTCCGAGGGCCCAAGCTGCTTTGTCGTGGCCTTATTATTAATTCTGCTGGCGCTGCAGCTGTGTCTGTTGTGAGCACAAGTGGTAAAAGTCTGAGACAGGCTACCCTCACGGATCTGCTTAAAGAGCAGCAGGTGAAGAACGCAGTGGAGCTGCAGCTCAGCGCCAAACTGCGAACGGAGTCTGAGGCCAGAAAGGGGAAGCGTTCTGCTACCCAGGGATCTGCTATAGTGAAGCCAACCGCGAAGAAAGCGGCCACTATCAAGGCTACGTACCGGACCCGATCGAAGACTAATGTTGCCTCGACCCCCAGTTCTAACAACTTCTTCGAGATACTATCGGACAATGAATCGATGGCTATGGATGACTGCAGCGTGGGAGATTCGAAGCTGGAGGTACCTGCCCCCAACAACAGGCCCTCTGCAGCTACCGGATCTGCCCCTGTGTTGGAGCAATGTCGGCCAAAATGCTAATATTGCTAATCTTAATGCTACGAATAGTTGTAATGTTAATGGACCTCCCGAGCTAAAAATTATTTAAATAGGCAAATAATTGCCGTAAATTCTTAAATAATTGCACACGGTGTTGTAGTGCCCTGTGCTCATCAATAAAAATTTAATTCCGGCCAATACATAGTGTTGTGCCGTGTATAAAACAGTGCCAGAAATATTGTTCGACATAACCAATTGTCGGCCAAGGAAAAAACGTGGGGAAGGCTGCAGCAGCGAACGGAATCTGAGGCCAGAAAGGGGAAGCGTACGGCTATCGGTCCCGATTAAGGCGAATGCTGCCTCGACCCCCAGTACTATCAATTACTTCGAGATTCTTTCGGACAACGAATCGATGACTATGGATGACTGCAGCGTGGGAGCCACCGGAACTGCCCCAGTGCGAGATGGCAATGTTGGCCAAAATGCCAATACTGCTAATCCTAATGCTACGATTAATTCTAATATTAATTCTAATACTAATGCTACTTCTACTGCTGACGCCAAAACAGTGCGGCCAGCCCCCATATTCATTCCTAATGTCAGGGAAATTGTTCCCTTGCTGCAGGGAATAGATGCAGCTATTGGCGTGGGATCGTACGATACGAAGCCCACTGCTAATGGGTGCCTGAAAGTGACCTGTCACACAGATGACGGTTACAGAAAGCTGATTCGCATGCTCAGCGCAAAGGACACAGACGGACAGGGTGTTGATTTTCACACCTTTCGCTTGAGGAGCGATAAGGGCCTGCGAGTGGTTATACGCCACCTTCACCGTTCGACACCCACAGCCTGGGTTTGCGAACAACTTAAATCTATGGGGCATGTGGTCAGACATATCTCTAATATATACAAGCGGTTCACCAATTAACCATTAGATCTATTTGAAGTGGAGTTGGAACCCCAAGCCAACAATCAATCCATATATGAGGTAACTGCTATTTGCAGCCAGCGCGTTAAAGTCGAGAAGCCCATTCGGTCCCCAGGAGTGCCACAAGTGCCAGATGTTTAGGCACACAAAGAATTACTGCAGCCGTGCAGTCATTTGTGTGAAGTGTGGGGACAAGCACGAGCCTAAGGACTGCCCGAAGAAGCGGGTGAGGAGACACCCAAGTGTGCCAATTGTGGAGGTGCCCATGTGGCCAACTACCGTGGCTGCAGTACATACAAAGATTACTGTAAGAGCAATCTGATGAGGCCCGTCCGACCCAGATTGCAGGCAGAGGTGCCTTTGCCCAATCGTGTTCGTCTGATGATTGACACCAAGAGGCGCCTGCTGAACATGTTGAGGAGAAGACCTGACGCGGCACCGGAACAGCTGCATAATGTGTTGGTTAGTGAAAACTAATCAAATGCTTAATGAGCTCCAAATGCCTACCTTACCCGCCGCAATGGGTTTGCACGCCCCCGCCCGCCACCCACATTAACACGGAGTTAAGATCGGCTGAGGACGTTGATGATGCTGCAGAGATACTGCAGAACAACATCATCAAAGCAGCTGAGATTGCTAGGAGCAATCTGATGAGGCCCGTCCGACCCAGATTGCAGGCAGAGGTGCCTTTGCCCAATCGTGTTCGTCTGATGATTGACACCAAGAGGCGCCTGCTGAACATGTTGAGGAGAAGACCTGACGCGGCACCGGAACAGCTGCATAATGTGTTGGTAAACAGGATCCATAAGGAGATTGTGGCTGCAAAGACGAGGCCCACGGTCTTGGTCTTGAACCGAGGCCCACGGGCACTTGTCGATGGCGGTTCCTCTGTCTGGGTGCCGCATGGCACCTGTGGGGGAATGGGCAGCGAGGATATGGCTGTCACCACCATCGGCGAAGTCCATCCATTGTCGGGAATTCCGTTTTCGGGCATTTTCGTTTCTGTTGGGTGGCCATCGGAGGTCAGGCATGTCACCATCGAGTGCGTCGACTGGGCCGAGAGGCTAGGGGGACTCAGGCAGGACTTCATCGACGGTGGAAGCCATTAAAAAAAAAAATTGTTCATCAATTCTCATTTCACCTTATAAATGGTAAGATCCTTTCTTACCTTCTTCACCAAGCCATTACCATTCCCCAAAAATTACCCAACCTCTGTGTCTCGTGCATGGAACTGCTGGTTTCGCCCAACAATCGGGTAAAAGGGGGGATGAATGAAGACCCACATAGCCGCACTATAGACATGACTGGATCAAGTCTGCGGGCCACTACTCAGGTGCTGGCACTGTCCTCTTAAATATGTTCGCCTGGTAGTAACCGGAACTGGGGGCAGTGCTTGAACAAGCCACAGCACCACTTGTTTCCTCCAATTACACTAGTCAACACGATTTTTCCTCAAGGAACAAAACGAACTTTTTCTTAAAGATTTGGGGCTTAGCAATGGTTTGATGATATTTTTTTTTTTTCTATGGCAGAACTTTTTTTTCAAGAATTTTTGAGAACTGGTATTTGTTTTTTAATCTTTTTTCAGAGGTAGCGCTTGTTTTTTTCACATAGCTCTAGTATCTTACGTCTGATTGTAAAGAACTTTGCTATTTTGAAAAGATAATTAAAACAGCTAGAAGTTAAGCCCAAACACTTTGTGATTACAGCTTACCGTCTGGGAAATATAAAGCATTGAAATTCAAAAATGATGATTTTTATGCGGTATTTTTTACGAAATTTTGACTTTAAAAATTCAGGAAAAGTCGAAAAAAAATATATCCTATGTCCTCTATTTTTTTTGTGTATAGGTGCATTAATTTGGCGTCGTTCAAGGTATCGTTCATTAAAATCTATGGAGAGACTTTGGAGCTAAAATTCGTTAACTAAACCTAAAATATGGAAAAAATGAACAAAAAATACCTTTTCGATGGATGCGAGCTCAACTGCCCATTGGGAATTGGGATCGCGATCAGGTACCAAATGTACAACCTTTTTTCCTTTGCTTTGTTCCAATTGGCAGTTGGGCCCGCAACCATCGAAAAGGTATTTTTGTTCATTTTTTCCATACCCAGGGCCTTCGGCTCTGTGAGGCTGAGACATTCGGGTCGGGAGCTGGGCCGTTCGGCATGTATGACTCATGTCGGGAATCGAAAGCCAGCCGAGTATTGCAAATGCATGTGTATACACAGACACGACAAATTATTTATCAATTCTTATTTTCCGAAACCGTTTTGAGTTTGTTTTGAGTTTCGTTTTCAGTTTACGTAAATGTGTGTGTGCCATGTATTCACATACTATGCTTGTGTGTGGGCTCTACAATTTTTTTCCGCTTGAACTGAATTTCGGTTTTTATACCCGTACTCAAAAAAGAGTTAAGGGGTATATTAGATTTGTGGTAAAAGTGGATGTGTGTAACGCAGAGAAGGAAACGTGTCCAACAAGCATTACAAAAAAGAGCTCATTGTGCAAATTGTGAAAACATTTGTAGTCATTTGTAGTTCTACCAGGTGGCATCGCTTCAAAATGCCAAAACAAAACTAAAAAACAAATTCTACAAATTATTGCCATTGCATTTATGTCAAAAACCCCTGTTCGGCTAAGCGCAGACCCATGGCAGCACAAATAGATGCATAGCGATCATTATACCAAAAACTGGTAATTGTAATGAACTAAATTAGCAGTAGTTTGAGAAGACAATCACAAAAACCACATACGTATCGTGTGAACGTGAAAACGAGTCCGATGCGCATCTGAGAAGCCTGCTGTTGAGCTACTGAGCTTTTTCAATAGCGTAGTTTTGTTGTAAGCAGTATAGAAGGCGATACAGAGTCAAAGAGATAGCGAAAGGTTCGAGTCAGGTTGATGACGAGTCGGTTGGAGAGTTAGCTGGATTCAAGACGGGGTCAGATTGTAGACGCGGGGGTTGGTACAAGACGGTGTCGGATTGAATAGCTCGATTCCAAGACGATGTGCAGTGGTTGCTAGATCCAGACTAATTCAAAGGGCAGGCGGGCCGAATTGCCCGTGCCCTAATGCGAGCGAGAGAGCGACAGATCGAGAGAGTGATAGCAAAGCAAAGGAAAGAAAGAAAGGCACGGGATGAAGAGGCAAAAGAGAACGGCTGCATAGGCTGCTGCCGTGAGGGAGCATGAATGCGTGCTGAGTTTGTAGGTAAATGACAATTTAGTACAGTGGGCAGTGCAAACAACGAACAATAATAAGGATTTACTCTACTGCTGCACCACTGGCTATAATCTATGCATTTGTCCACTATTTGGCTGCGTAACCAAACATACTCCTCCCGTTGAAGATCACGGGTCTTTAAAAAACTTCCTTCAACAGCATACAGGGTTCAGCAGACAAAGCTTGTTGTTGATGGGGCCGTTCTTCCTTCCGTCGTCATCGGCGAGTTCACTCCCAATCTCGTCGAAGTCCAGCTCCTCGAGTTGTGTGTGCACGGTTTTAAAAGTGCCGTGCAGCTTATCGATTTGCTTCAGCCTGCCAACGAGCATGAAGTGGTTGAATAGGAAAGCGTTCTCCAAGACAACTTTAAGCTGCTTCATCCGTTCAAATAACGCTGGTGCTTTCCGCTTTAGGAAAGCCTTACTGCTTCCAGCAGCGGGCACTTCACCGTCGTTCCTCGCACCCATTTTGGCGCAGGCGCTAGAAAACGTTCCTAGCGGGAAGATGACCGCAAAGAAAAACGGTCGCTTGCAGTAAATGCAGCAAGAACCGCAAGCAGATCGCAAAGCAGACGACGCGAGCACCGTTTCTGTTGCTTGTGCACTGTGCACAGCCGAATACCGAAAAACCGTGGTTCAATGCGAATTAAACGAACGATAAATGAGCGAGAGAGCAACAGATCGAGAGAGTGATAGCAAAGCAAAGGAAATAAAGAAAGGCGCGAGATGAAGAGGCGAAAGAGAACGGCTGCATAGGCTGCTGCCGTGCGGGAGCATGAATGCGTGCATAAGTTTGTAGGTAGATGACAATTTAGTACAGTGGGCAGTGCAAACAACGAACAATAATAAGGATTTACTCTACTGCTGCACCATTGGCTATAATCTATGCATTTGTCCACTATTTGGCTGCGTAACCAAACAGACTATACAATATATGTATGTACATACATTTCATATCATATCTCTGCCCATATCTCCTAAACTAAAATTATCTTGAAAATTAGATTCGCTAAAGCTCTGGAAAATGTTCTCTAGATGTGTACATTTATTTTATTCAAAGCGTTGATAAAATATTTTTTAATTTTGCCACCTCTTTTCGCCTGAGTCCCCAATGTAAATACACACAGTACAAACAAATAACAACTTTAAATTTTAAAGTTTAAAACCAAAATCGACCTATTCAGGGCCGGATCAACCCTCAACCGGGCCCTGGGCAACCATCAATCTGGGGCCCTCTATTTTTTCACGACAGCTCCCTTTCTTTTTTCATTTGAAATAAAAACTTTTATGTTGTTTAATTTGTATGTTTATTAGTGGCTATTATATTTTTTATTCATTCACAAAACTCAAAATTGTTTTTTCAACAAAATTTTTCTGTTAGCCCTAGGGGGCCCTAGGCAACTGCTAATCTGGCCCTGGATTCCCGTTGTCAGACATCATATTTTGTTGGTGTATTCTGTCGCTCGACTCGACGCGGGCCCGTCGCATTTACGAAGCCGAAAGCAGAGGCAAAGGCTAGTTTAAAAGAGAATGGAAGAAGTAACCTTGAAGCGTCAAAACGAAAATTGAACGAGCATTTTGCTCCTCGTGCAAAGGTATTGTATAGTCTTTGGTATTGGACTGCGGGCTGTAGTGGTCGCACGTCCGATCGCTATGGCTCCACAGCTAAAAAAAATCTAGGTGTTCACGCTCCAAGCTCTAAAAGCGGACTCTAGATAGGGGTGGGTGTGGAATCAACACTGTGGATCTGTATCAGCTAACGTTAGACTCGACATACTACTACAGAGGGAGATAGTTCTACAGACAGACAAATGGATCACGTATTGCCACCGCAGCATGCCCCCCCTGCTCCGCTTATATAGCGAAAAACATTGAAAACAATTTCAAATCGAACGGAAACCTGGCCCAAAGTCAAATAAGAAGTCCAATGCTTCTTCTTCAACTCCATCCTTGACCTGAACCAGCAGGTTCAGGGGAGCCAGTCTACGTCACGGTAAGGTTGATTTTATTGCTGTTCAATACAATACTTAGCATTATAAACAATTTATTGGGGCTGCTATTCTACTTAATTTTTTTGTTTCCGCTGCCTGCTGACCGCAGTTTTTCAGTCATAGGCAGCGCATACTCCACTCTCGGCACTAACACTAGTCAACACGATTTTTCCTCAAGGAACAAAACGAACTTTTTCTTAAAGATTTGGGGCTTACAAATGGTTTGATGATATTTTTTTTTTCTATGGCAGAACTTTTTTTTAAGCAATTTTTTAAAACTGGTATTTTTTTTAACCTTTTTTCAGAGGTAGCGATTTTTTTTTCACATAACCCTAGTATTTTACGTCTGGTTGTAAAGAACTTTGCTATTTTGAAAAGATAATTAAAACAGCTAGAAGTTGAGCCCAAACACTTTGTGATTTCAGCTTACCGTCTGGGAAATACAAAAATGATGATTTTTGTGCGGTATTTTTTACGAAATTTTAACTTTAAAAACTCAGGAAAAGTCGAAAAAAAATTATATCCTGTGTCCTCTATTTTTTTCGTGTATAGGTGCATTTACGGTATCGTTGTTTACGGTATCGCTCATTTAAATCTATGGAGAGACTTTGGAGCTAAAATTCATTAACCAAACCTAAAATATGGAAAAAATGAACAAAAAATACCTTTTGGAAGGTTGCGAGCCCAACTGCCCATTGGGAACAAAGGAACGCGATCAGGTACCAAATGTACAACCCTTTTTCGTTTGCTTTGTTTGCACAGGGCAATGGTCATCTCGACGAACAGGAATACCTGCACTGTTCTCACCAGGATTTTCTTGAACATCTCCAAGCCCCACTCTGAGTCGTTCACTCGCGGTGCCGCGCTGAGCTTTCTGAAAGACTTTGCCCGTCCCCCGGCAAAAAGTGTCGTCCGCTTCTTGGTCTTGAACCGAGGCCCACGGGCAATTGTTGATGGCTGTTCCTCTTCCTGGGTGCCGCATGGCACCTGTGGGGGAATGGGCAGCGAAGATATGGCTGTCAACAGTTGCTTCTCCACCATCGGCGTCCATTCATTCAGTGCCGCTCTGAGCTTTCTGGAAGACTTTGCCCGTCCCCCGGCCAAACGTGTCATCCGCTTCTTGGTCTTGAACCGAGGCCCACGGGCAATTGTTGATGGCTGTTCCTCTTCCTGGGTGCCGCATGGCACCTGTGGGGGAATGGGCAGCGAGGATATGGCTGTCAACAGTAGCTTCTCCACCATCGGCGTCCATTCATTCAGTGCCGCTCTGAGCTTTCTGGAAGATTTTGCCCGTCCCCCGGCCAAACGTGTCATCCGCTTCTTGGTCTTGAAGTGTCTAAATGGGACGTAAACCGGGTCCAAAATCGAAAACAACCAAGAAGAAAGCAGAGAATGCTAACTCAAGTGCTTCTAGCACGGATAATGAAGGTATTGACTACCACAATTTGGATTTCTGCATTTCCCCTAGCCTTTTCATGAACCCCCCGCAAGATTCTGACCCGCTGACCCAAACTGGTCATGAGGACCTATCAAACTGCCCTCGCGCAATGAGAAGATCGGTTTCGATGGCCGACTTAATGAATGACATCGACATGCCCACTACTTCTACTGCAAAAGTGACAATAAATGTTCTGATTGCTGCTGCAGCAGATGCTCCCTCTTGGGCCTGCTGTTCCTGCGGCTAGTTCAAGCGCCCGGAAGATGACCTCCCCTGGTGTTGCCTGTACTGCTGCCCGTGCTACTGTCCCTGCTGCCCCCAATGCTGCCCGTACTGATGCCCCTCGCTCTACCACTCCTAGTACCCGTACTATCGCTGCTTCATCAAATTCGTTGAGGCAGCAGACCCTGATTGAGCTGATCAAGGATCAGCAGGAAAAAATGGCTGTTGAGAAGAGGCTAAGTGCCAAGCTGAGGGCAGAGTCCGAAGCCCGGAACAAGAAAAGGACGGGCGAGCGGAGTCTGAGGCTAGAAAGGGGAAGCGTGCTACGTACCGGACCCGATCGAAGACTAATGTTGCCTCGACCCCCAGTTCTAACAACTTCTTCGAGATACTATCGGACAATGAATCGATGGCTATGGATGACTGCAGCGTGGGAGATTCAGAGCTGGAGGTACCTGCCCCCAACAACAGGCCCTCTGCAGCTACCGGATCTGCCCCTGTGCTAGATAGCAATGTCGGCCAAAATGCTAATATTGCTAATCTTAATGCTACGAATAGTTGTAATGTTAATGGACCTCCCGAGCTAAAATTATTAAAATAGGCAAATAATTGCCGTAAATTCTTAAATAATTGCACACGGTGTTGTAGTGCCCTGTGCTCATCAATAAAAAATTTAATTCCGGCCAATACATAGTGTTGTGCCGTGTATAAAACTGTGCCAGAAATATTGTTCGACATAACCAATTGTCGGCCAAGGAAAAAACGTGGGGAAGGCTGCAGCCGCTGCTGCACCGCCGATTCAATACACATAAAATTTATGGATCTTGGCCACGTAACGACGGGCATTCCACATCCGGAATGCACAGGGCAATGGTCATCCCGACGAACAGGAATACCTGCACTGTTCTCACCAGGATTTTCTTGAACATCTCCAAGCCCCACTCTGAGTCGTTCACTCGCGGTGCCGAGCTGAGCTTTCTGGAAGAATTTGCCCGTCCCCCGGCCAAAAGTGTCGTCCGCTTCTTGGTCTTGAACCGAGGCCCACGGGCAATTGTTGATGGCTGTTCCTCTTCCTGGGTGCCGCATGGCACCTGTGGGGGAATGGGCAGCGAGGATATGGCTGTCAACAGTAGCTTCTCCACCATCGGCGTCCATTCATTCAGTGCCGCTCTGAGCTTTCTGGAAGACTTTGCCCGTCCCCCGGCCAAACGTGTCATCCGCTTCTTGGTCTTGAACCGAGGCCCACGGGCAATTGTTGATGGCTGTTCCTCTTCCTGGGTGCCGCATGGCACCTGTGGGGGAATGGGCAGCGAGGATATGGCTGTCAACAGTAGCTTCTCCACCATCGGCGTGCATTCATTCAGTGCCGCTCTGAGCTTTCTGGAAGATTTTGCCCGTCCCCCGGCCAAACGTGTCATCCGCTTCTTGGTCTTGAAGTGTCTAAATGGGACGTAAACCGGGTCCAAAATCGAAAACAACCAAGAAGAAAGCAGAGAATGCTAACTCAAGTGCTTCTAGCACGGATAATGAAGGTATTGACTACCACAATTTGGATTTCTGCATTTCCCCTAGCCTTTTCATGAACCCCCCGCAAGATTCTGACCCGCTGACCCAAACTGGTCATGAGGACCTATCAAACTGCCCTCGCGCAATGAGAAGATCGGTTTCGATGGCCGACTTAATGAATGACATCGACATGCCCACTACTTCTACTGCAAAAGTGACAATAAATGTTCTGATTGCTGCTGCAGCAGATGCTCCTCTTGGGCCTGCTGTTCCTGCGGCTAGTTCAAGCGCCCCGGAAGATGACCTCCCCTGGTGTTGCCTGTACTGCTGCCCGTGCTACTGTCCCTGCTGCCCCCAATGCTGCCCGTACTGATGCCCCTCGCTCTACCACTCCTAGTACCCGTACTATCGCTGCTTCATCAAATTCGTTGAGGCAGCAGACCCTGATTGAGCTGATCAAGGATCAGCAGGAAAAAATGGCTGTTGAGAAGAGGCTAAGTGCCAAGCTGAGGGCAGAGTCCGAAGCCCGGAACAAGAAAAGGACGGGCGAGCGGAGTCTGAGGCTAGAAAGGGGAAGCGTTCTGCTACCCAGGGATCTGCTATAGTGAAGCCAACCGCGAAGAAAGCGGCCACTATCAAGGCTACGTACCGGACCCGATCGAAGACTAATGTTGCCTCGACCCCCAGTTCTAACAACTTCTTCGAGATACTATCGGACAATGAATCGATGGCTATGGATGACTGCAGCGTGGGAGATTCGGAGCTGGAGGTACCTGCCCCCAACAACAGGCCCTCTGCAGCTACCGGATCTGCCCCTGTGCTAGATAGCAATGTCGGCCAAAATGCTAATCTTAATGCTACGAAAAGTTCTAATGTTAATGGACCTCCCGAGCTAAAATTATTAAAATAGGCAAATAATTGCCGTAAATTCTTAAATAATTGCACACGGTGTTGTAGTGCCCTGTGCTCATCAATAAAAATTTAATTCCGGCCAATACATAGTGTTGTGCCGTGTATAAAACTGTGCCAGAAATATTGTTCGACATAACCAATTGTCGGCCAAGGAAAAAACGTGGGGAAGGCTGCAGCCGCTGCTGCACCGCCGATTCAATACACATAAAATTTATGGATCTTGGCCACGTAACGACGGGCATTCCACATCCGGAATGCACAGGGCAATGGTCATCCCGACGAACAGGAATATCTGCACTGTTCTCACCCAGGATTTTCTTGAACATCTCCAAGCCCCACTCTTTCTGGAAGACTTTGCCCGTCCCCGGCCAAAAGTGTCGTCCGCTTCTTGGTCTTGAACCGAGGCCCACGGGCAATTGTTGATGGCTGTTCCTCTTCCTGGGTGCCGCATGGCACCTGTGGGGGAATGGGCAGCGAGGATATGGCTGTCAACAGTTGCTTCTCCACCATCGGCGTCCATTCATTCAGTGCCGCTCTGAGCTTTCTGGAAGACTTTGCCCGTCCCCCGGCCAAACGTGTCATCCGCTTCTTGGTCTTGAACCGAGGCCCACGGGCAATTATTGATGGCTGTTCCTCTGCCTGGGTGCCGCATGGCACCTGTGGGGGAATGGGCAGCGAGGATATGGCTGTCAACAGTAGCTTCTCCACCATCGGCGTCCATTCATTCAGTGCCGCTCTGAGCTTTCTGGAAGACTTTGCCCGTCCCCCGGCCAAACGTGTCGTCCGCTTCTTGGTCTTGAACCGAGGCCCACGGGCACTTGTCGATGGCGGTTCCTCTGTCTGGGTGCCGCATGGCACCTGTGGGGGAATGGGCATAGTTCTAATGTTAATGGACCTCCCGAGCTAAAGATTATTAAAATAGGCAAATAATTGCCGTAAATTCTTAAATAATTGCACATGGTGTTGTAGTGCCCTGTGCTCATCAATAAAAATTAAATTCCGGCCAATACATAGTGTTGTGCCGTGTATAAAACTGTGCCAGAAATATTGTTCGACATAACCAATGTCGCCAAGGAAAACGTGGGGAAGGCTGCAGCCGCTGCTGCACCGCCGATGCAATACACATAAAATTTATGGATCTTGGCCACGTAACGACGGGCATTCCACATCCGGAATGCACAGGCAATGGTCATCCCGACGAACAGGAATATCTGCACTGTTCTCACCAGGATTTTCTTGAACATCTCCAAGCCCCACTCTGAGTCGTTCACTCGCGGTGCCGCGCTGAGCTTTCTGGAAGACCAAAAGTGTCGTCCGCTTCTTGGTCTTGAACCGAGGCCCACGGGCAATTGTTGATGGCTGTTCCTCTTCCTGGGTGCCGCATGGCACCTGTGGGGGAATGGGCAGCGAGGATATGGCTGTCAACAGTAGCTTCTCCACCATCGGCGTCCATTCATTCAGTGGCGCTCTGAGCTTTCTGGCAGACTTTGCCCGTCCCCCGGCCAAACGTGTCGTCCGCTTCTTGGTCTTGAACCGAGGCCCACGGGCACTTGTCGTTGGCTGTTCCTCTGTCTGTGTGCCGCATGGCACCTGTGGAGGAATGGGCATAGTTCTAATGTTAATGGCCCTCCCGAGCTAAAATTATTAAAATAGGCAAATAATTGCCGTAAATTCTTAAATAATTGCACATGGTGTTGTAGTGCCCTGTGCTCATCAATAAAAATTAAATTCCGGCCAATACATAGTGTTGTGCCGTGTATAAACTGTGCCAGAAATATTGTTCGACATAACCAATTGTCGGCAAGGGAGAAAAATGGGGAAGGCTGCAGCCGCTGCTCACCGCCGATTCAATACACATAAAATTTATGGATCTTGGCCACGTAACGACGGGCATTCCACATCCGGAATGCACAGGGCAATGGTCATCCCGACGAACAGGAATATCTGCACTGTTCTCACCAGGATTTTCTTGAACATCTCCAAGCCCCACTCTTTCTGGAAGACTTTGCCCGTCCCCCGGCCAAAAGTGTCGTCCGCTTCTTGGTCTTGAACCGAGGCCCACGGGCAATTGTTGATGGCTGTTCCTCTTCCTGGGTGCCGCATGGCACCTGTGGGGGAATGGGCAGCGAGGATATGGCTGTCAACAGTTGCTTCTCCACCATCGGCGTCCATTCATTCAGTGCCGCTCTGAGCTTTCTGGAAGACTTTGCCCGTCCCCCGGCCAAACGTGTCGTCCGCTTCTTGGTCTTGAACCGAGGCCCACGGGCACTTGTCGATGGCGGTTCCTCTGTCTGGGTGCCGCATGGCACCTGTGGGGGAATGGGCATAGTTCTAATGTTAATGGACCTCCCGAGCTAAAATTATTAAAATAGGCAAATAATTGCCGTAAATTCTTAAATAATTGCACATGGTGTTGTAGTGCCCTGTGCTCATCAATAAAAATTAAATTCCGGCCAATACATAGTGTTGTGCCGTGTATAAAACTGTGCCAGAAATATTGCTCGACATAACCAATTGTCGGCCAAGGAAAAACATGGGGAAGGCTGCAGCCGCTGCTGCACCGCCGATGCAATACACATAAAATTTATGGATCTTGGCCACGTAACGACGGGCATTCCACATCCGGAATGCACAGGCAATGGTCATCCCGACGAACAGGAATATCTGCACTGTTCTCACCAGGATTTTCTTGAACATCTCCAAGCCCCACTCTGAGTCGTTCACTCGCGGTGCCGCGCTGAGCTTTCTGGAAGACCAAAAGTGTCGTCCGCTTCTTGGTCTTGAACCGAGGCCCACGGGCAATTGTTGATGGCTGTTCCTCTTCCTGGGTGCCGCATGGCACCTGTGGGGAATGGGCAGCGAGGATATGGCTGTCAACAGTAGCTTCTCTACCATCGGCGTCCATTCATTCAGTGCCGCTCTGAGCTATCTCCTAAACTAAAATTATCTTGAAAATTAGATTCGCTAAAGCTCTGGAAAATGTTCTACTATATGTGTACATTTATTTTATTCAAAGTGTTGATAAAATATTTTTTAATTTTGCCACCTCTTTTCGCCTGAGTCCCCAATGTAAATACACACAGTACAAACAAATAACAACTTTAAATTTTAAAGTTTAAAACCAAAATCGACCTATTCAGGGCCGGATCAACCCTCAACCGGGCCCTGGGCAACCGTCAATCTGGGGCCCTCCATTTTTTCACGCCAGCTCCCTTCTTTTTTCATTTGAAATAAAAACTTTTATGTTGTTTAATTTGTATGTTTATTAGTGGCTATTATATTTTTTATTCATTCACAAAACTCAAAATTGTTTTTTCAACAAAATTTTCTGTTAGCCCTGGGGGGCCCTAAGCAACTGCTAATCTGGCCCTGGATTCCCGTTGTCAGACATCATATTTTGTTGGTGTATTCTGTCGCTCGACTCGACGCGGGCCCGTCGCATTTACGAAACCGAAAGCAGAGGCAAAGGCTAGTTTAAAAGAGAATGGAAGAAGTAACCTTGAAGCGTCAAAACGAAAATTGAACGAGCATTTTGCTCCTCGTGCAAAGGTATTGTATAGTCTTTGGTATTGGACTGCGGGCTGTAGTGGTCGCACGTCTGATCGCTATGGCTCCACAGCAAAAACGAGAAGGAACGTGCGAGTCGCTTCTGGGGACGCGACTCTACTTATACCCGTACTCAGTCAGTATATACATTTTTAATCTTATGATTTTTTAGAATTTTAGAAAAAAAAAAAATTTTACATATTACATTTTTTTGCTACATCTGATATCTACATCTACATCTACAATGTATATTCTACATCTAACATGTAGATTGTACAATGTACATGTTCCATTTAGATTCTACATCTCCTCCGCTAGGGGTTGATCGCGCACTGAACGCGGCAGAGTGTGCGAGCGAGAAGGAAAATGAGTTGTGTTGTCGTTTGCTGGAGGGGGAGGGGAAGCAACTGAAAATTAACTTCTTCATTCTGGCTATAATTATGATCCGATCTTATTCAGATTCGGCAATCTGGTAGATATGGGCATTCTCTACGATACTGCGTTTTTAGTTTTATCGTACCTTTAAAAATGTGCCTGCCACAGATTTTCGTCCTTTATGGGGGCGGAAAGGGGCGGGGCGAAATTTTGAAATACACTTGTAGCAGTGTGATATCACATGAGTCTGGAAATCAAATTTGGTTGCCCTAGCTTGCCCTAGACAGACATGGCTATATCGACTCGACTATTGATGCTGATCAAGAATATATATACTTTATGGGGTCGGCATCGTTTCTTTCTCTGCGTTACACACATCCACTTTTACTACAAATTTAATATACCTGTTGAGCTAGCGAGCTTTTTCACTAACGTAGTATTGCTATATGTTTATTAACGAGACGATGGTTGTTTAGATTAAATATGGTTTATTGTTGTAAACAGTATAAAGGCGATACAGAGTCAAAGAGATAGCAAAAGGTTCGAGTTAGATTGATGACGAGTCGGTTGGAGAGTTAGCTGGATTCAAGACGGGGTCAGATTGTAGACGCGGGGGTCGGTACAAGACGGTGTCGGATTATATAGCTCGATTCCAAGACGATGTGCAGTGGTTGCTAGATCCAGACTGAATCAAAGGGCAGGCGGCCGAATTGCCCGTGCCCTAATGCGAGCGAGAGAGCGACAGATCGAGAGAGTGATAGCAAAGCAAAGGAAAGAAAGAAAGGCACGGGATGAAGAGGCGAAAGAGAACGGCTGCATAGGCTGCTGCCGTGAGGGAGCATGAATGCGTGCATGAGTTTGTAGGTAAATGACAATTTAGTACAGTGGGCAGTGCAAACAACGAACAATAATAAGGATTTACTCTACTGCTGCACCATTGGCTATAATCTATGCATTTGTCCACTATTTGGCTGCGTAACCAAACATACTCCTCCCGTTGAAGATCACGGGTCTTTAAAAAACTTCCTTCAACAGCATACAGGGTTCAGCAGACAAAGCTTGATGTTGATGGGGCCGTTCTTCCTTCCGTCGTCATCGGCGATTTCACTCCCAATCTCGTCGAAGTCCAGCTCCTCGAGTTGTGTGTGCACGGTTTTAAAAGTGCCGTGCAGCTTATCGATTTGCTTCAGCCTGCCAACGAGCATGAAGTGGTTGAATGGGAAAGCGTTCTCTAAGACAACTTTAAGCTGCTTCATCCGTTCAAATAACGCTGGTGCTTTCCGCTTTAGGAAAGCCTTACTGCTTCCAGCAGCGGGCACTTCACCGTCGTTCCTCGCACCCATTTTGGCGCAGGCGCTAGAAAACGTTCCTAGCGGGAAGATGACCGCAAATGCAGCAAGAACCGCAAGCAGATCGCAAAGCAGACGACGCGAGCACCGTTTTTGTTGCTTGTGCACTGTGCACAGCCGAATACCGAAAAACCGTGGTTGAATGCGAATTAAACGAACGATAAATGAGCGAGAGAGCAACAGATCGAGAGAGTGATAGCAAAGCAAAGGAAATAAAGAAAGGCGCGAGATGAAGAGGCGAAAGAGAACGGCTGCATGGGCTGCTGCTGTGCGGGAGCATGAATGCGTGCATAAGTTTGTAGGTAGATGACAATTTAGTACAGTGGGCAGTGCAAACAACGAACAATAATAAGGATTTACTCTACTGCTGCACCATTGGCTATAATATATGCATTTGTCCACTATTTGGCTGCGTAACCAAACATACTCCTCCCGTTGAAGATCACGGGTCTTTAAAAAGCTTCCTTCAACAGCATACAGGGTTCAGCAGACAAAGCTTGTTGTTGATGGGGCCGTTCTTCCTTCCGTCGATACCTGTAGATTCGCTGCAAGGAAGCAACGCGTTGTCCGACATCTAATCGGTTGAAGTTGAGCCATGTCATGTGATGCTCGGCGACAGAAGAAGAAGAGGCGAAAAAGAATAGCGCATTCAAACCAAGCACTGGAAGTGATGTGTCCAGATCAGCATGTTTTCCTGAAATGACTGAGGGATTAGCAATTTCTGCCCTCCCCCCAATAGGCCAATGTCGGGATGGTCTTTGGCCCAGCACAGCTTGAGGTCCAGCGCGATGCCCAGAATTACGTCCACCAGCAGAGAGCGTGGGTTCGTTCGGATGAACATCGGACGGAACGAAGCGTTTGCAGAGAACCCACAAGGCCTGAAGGTCCTCTTAAATTATAAGCAAATGGTTATTCAAATAAAAAAAACGGTTATGGTTTCGAACACACACACACACGTACATATTACATATACTCATAGACACACTTGCTGTACATAAATAAATGCTTGATTAAACTTAATACATACATATATATAATATTAAAATTTATATATCACCGCCGATTCAATACACATACAATTTATGGATCTTGGCCACGTAACGAGGGGCATTCCACTTCCGGAATGCACAGGGCAATGGTCATCCCGACGAACAGGAATACCTGCACTGTTCTCACCAGGATTTTCTTGAACATCTCCAAGCCCCACTCTGAGTCGTTCACTCGCGGTGCCGCGCTGAGCTTTCTGGAAGACCAAAAGTGTCGTCCGCTTCTTGGTCTTGAACCGAGGCCCACGGGCAATTGTTGATGGCTGTTCCTCTTCCTGGGTGCCGCATGGCACCTGTGGGGGAATGGGCAGCAAGGATATGGCTGTCAACAGTAGCTTCTCCACCATCGGCGTCCATTCATTCAGTGCCGCTCTGAGCTTTCTGGAGGACTTTGCCCGTCCCCCGGCCAAACGTGTCATCCGCTTCTTGGTCTTGAAGTGTCGAAATGGGACGTAAACCGGGTCCAAAATCGAAAACAACCAAGAAGAAAGCAGAGAATGCTAACTCAAGTGCTTCTAGCACGGATAATGAAGGTATTGACTACCACAATTTGGATTTCTGCATTTCCCCTAGCCTTTTCATGAACCCCCCGCAAGATTCTGACCCGCTGACCCAAACTGGTCATGAGGACCTATCAAACTCCCCTCGCGCAATGAGAAGATCGGTTTCGATGGCCGACTTAATGAATGACATCGACATGCCCACTACTTCTACTGCAAAAGTGACAATAAATGTTCTGATTGCTGCTGCAGCAGATGCTCCTCTTGGGCCTGCTGTTCCTGCGGCTAGTTCAAGCGCCCGGAAGATGACCTCCCCTGGTGTTGCCTGTACTGCTGCCCGTGTTACTGTCCCTGCTGATAGCCGTGCTGCTGCCCCCAATGCTGTCCGTACTGATGCCCCTCGCTCTACCACTGCTAGTACCCTTACTATCGCTGCTTCATCAAATTCGTTGAGGCAGCAGACCCTGATTGAGCTGATCAAGGATCAGCAGGAAAAAATGGCTGTTGAGAAGAGGCTAAGTGGCAAGCTGAGGGCAGAGTCCGAAGCCCGGAACAAGAAAAGGACGGGCGAGCGGAGTCTGAGGCTAGAAAGGGGAAGCGTTCTGCTACCCAGGGATCTGCTTTAGTGAAGCCAACCGCGAAGAAAGCGGCCACTATCAAGGCTACGTACCGGACCCGATCGAAGACTAATGTTGCCTCGACCCCCAGTTCTAACAACTTCTTCGAGATACTATCGGACAATGAATCGATGGCTATGGATGACTGCAGCGTGGGAGATTCGGAGCTGGAGGTACCTGCCCCCAACAACAGGCCCTCTGCAGCTACCGGATCTGCCCCTGTGCTAGATAGCAATGTCGGCCAAAATGCTAATATTGCTAATCTTAATGCTACGAATAGTTCTAATGTTAATGGACCTCCCGAGCTAAAATTATTAAAATAGGCAAATAATTGCCGTAAATTCTTAAATAATTGCACACGGTGTTGTAGTGCTCATCAATAAAAATTAAATTCCGGCCAATACATAGTGTTGTGCCGTGTATAAAACTGTGCCAGAAATATTGTTCGACATAACCAATTGTCGGCCAAGGAAAAAACGTGGGGAAGGCTGCAGCCGCTGCTGCACCGCCGATTCAATACACATAAAATTTATGGATCTTGGCCACGTAACGACGGGCATTCCACATCCGGAATGCACAGGGCAATGGTCATCCCGACGAACAGGAATATCTGCACTGTTCTCACCAGGATTTTCTTGAACATCTCCAAGCCCCACTCTTTCTGGAAGACTTTGCCCGTCCCCGGCCAAAAGCGTCGTCCGCTTCTTGGTCTTGAACCGAGGCCCACGGGCAATTGTTGATGGCTGTTCCTCTTCCTGGGTGCCGCATGGCACCTGTGGGGGAATGGGCAGCGAGGATATGGCTGTCAACAGTAGCTTCTCCACCATCGGCGTCCATTCATTCAGTGCCGCTCTGAGCTTTCTGGAAGACTTTGCCCGTCCCCCGGCCAAACGTGTCATCCGCATCTTGGTCTTGAACCGAGGCCCACGGGCAATTGGTGATGGCTGTTCCTCTTCCTGGGTGCCGCATGGCACCTGTAGGGGAATGGGCAGCGAGGATATGGCTGTCAACAGTAGCTTCTCCACCATCGGCGTCCATTCATTCAGTGCCGCTCTGAGCTTTCTGGAAGACTTTGCCCGTCCCCCGGCCAAACGTGTCATCCGCTTCTTGGTCTTGAACCGAGGCCCACGGGCACTTGTCGATGGCGGTTCCTCTGTCTGGGTGCCGCATGGCACCTGTGGGGAATGGGCATAGTTCTAATGTTAATGGACCTCCCGAGCTAAAATTATTAAAATAGGCAAATAATTGCCGTAATTCTTAAATAATTGCACATGGTGTTGTAGTGCCCTGTGCTCATCAATAAAAATTAAATTCCGGCCAATACATAGTGTTGTGCCGTGTATAAAACTGTGCCAGAAATATTGTTCGACATAACCAATTTTCGGCCAAGGAAAAAACGTGGGGAAGGCTGCAGCCGCTGCTGCACCGCCGATGCAATACACATAAAATTTATGGATCTTGGCCACGTAACGACGGGCATTCCACATCCGGAATGCACAGGGCAATGGTTATCCTCGACGAACAGGAATATCTGCACTGTTCTCACCAGGATTTTCTTGAACATCTCCAAGCCCCACTCTGAGTCGTTCACTCGCGGTGCCGCGCTGAGCTTTCTGGAAGACCAAAAGTGTCGTCCGCTTCTTGGTCTTGAACCGAGGCCCACGGGCAATTGTTGATGGCTGTTCCTCTTCCTGGGTGCCGCATGGCACCTGTGGGGGAATGGGCAGCAAGGATATGGCTGTCAACAGTAGCTTCTCCACCATCGGCGTCCATTCATTCAGTGCCGCTCTGAGCTTTCTGGAAGACTTTGCCCGTCCCCGGCCAAACGTGTCATCCGCTTCTTGGTCTTGAAGTGTCGAAATGGGACGTAAACCGGGTCCAAAATCGAAAACAACCAAGAAGAAAGCAGAGAATGCTAACTCAAGTGCTTCTAGCACAGATAATGAAGGTATTGACTACCACAATTTGGATTTCTGCATTTCCCCTAGCCTTTTCATGAACCCCCCGCAAGATTCTGACCCGCTGACCCAAACTGGTCATGAGGACCTATCAAACTGCCCTCGCGCAATGAGAAGATCGGTTTCGATGGCCGACTTAATGAATGACATCGACATGCCCACTACTTCTACTGCAAAAGTGACAATAAATGTTCTGATTGCTGCTGCAGCAGATGCTCCTCTGGGCCTGCTGTTCCTGCGGCTAGTTCAAGCGCCCGGAAGATGACCTCCCCTGGTGTTGCCTGTACTGCTGCCCGTGTTACTGTCCCTGCTGATAGCCGTGCTGCTGCCCCCAATGCTGTCCGTACTGATGCCCCTCGCTCTACCACTGCTAGTACCCGTACTATCGCTGCTTCATCAAATTCGTTGAGGCAGCAGACCCTGATTGAGCTGATCAAGGATCAGCAGGAAAAAATGGCTGTTGAGAAGAGGCTAAGTGCCAAGCTGAGGGCAGAGTCCGAAGCCCGGAACAAGAAAAGGACGGGCGAGCGGAGTCTGAGGCTAGAAAGGGGAAGCGTTCTGCTACCCAGGGATCTGCTATAGTGAAGCCAACCGCGAAGAAAGCGGCCACTATCAAGGCTACGTACCGGACCCGATCAAAGACTTAATGTTGCCTCGACCCCCAGTTCTAACAACTTCTTCAAAAACTATCTGGACAATGAATCGATGGCTATGGATGACTGCAGCGTGGGAGAATTCGGAGCTGGAGGTACCTGCCCCCAACAACAGGCCCTCTGCAGCTACCCGGATCTGCCCCTGTGCTAGATAGCAATGTCGGCCAAAATGCTAATATTGCTAATCTTAATGCTACGAATAGTTCTAATGTTAATGCGAGCTAAAATTATTAAAATAGGCAAATAATTGCCGTAAATTCTTAAATAATTGCACACGGTGTTGTAGTGCCCTGTGCTCATCAATTAAAATTAAATTCCGGCCAATACATAGTGTTGTGCCGTGTATAAACTGTGCCAGAAATATTGTTCGACATAACCAATTGTCGGCCAAGGAAAAAACGCGGGAAGGCTGCAGCCGCTGCTGCACCGCCGATTCAATACACATAAAATGTATGGATCTTGGCCACGTAACGACGGGCATTCCACATCCGGAATGCACTGGCAATGGTCATCCCAACGAACAGGAATATCTGCACTGTTCTCCACCAGGATTTTCTTGAACATCTCCAAGCCCCACTCTTTCTGGAAGACTTTGCCCGTCCCCGGCCAAAAGTGTCGTCCGCTTCTTGGTCTTGAACCGAGGCCCACGGGCAATTGTTGATGGCTGTTCCTCTTCCTGGGTGCCGCATGGCACCTGTGGGGAATGGGCAGCGAGGATATGGCTGTCAACAGTAGCTTCTCCACCATCGGCGTCCATTCATTCAGTGCCGCTCTGAGCTATCTCCTAAACTAAAATTATCTTGAAAATTAGATTCGCTAAAGCTCTGGAAAATGTTCTACTATATGTGTACATTTATTTATTCAAAGTGTTGATAAAATATTTTTTAATTTTGCCACCTCTTTTCGCCTAGTCCCCAATGTAAATACACACAGTACAAACAAATAACAACTTTAAATTTTAAAGTTTAAAACCAAAATCGACCTATTCAGGGCCGGATAAACCTCAACCGGGCCCTGGGCAACCATCAATCTGGGGCCCTCCATTTTTTCACGCCAGCTCCCTTCTTTTTTTCATTTGAAATAAAAACTTTTATGTTGTTTAATTTGTATGTTTATTAGTGGCTATTATATTTTTTATTCATTCACAAAACTCAAAATTGTTTTTTCAACAAAATTTTCTGTTAGCCCTAGGGGGCCCTAGGCAACTGCTAATCTGGCTGGATTCCCGTTGTCAGACATCATATTTTGTTGGTGTATTCTGTCGCTCGACTCGACGCGGGCCCGTCGCATTTACAAAACCGAAAGCAGAGGCAAAGGCTAGTTTAAAAGAGAATGGAAGAAGTAACCTTGAAGCGTCAAAACGAAAATTGAACGAGCATTTTGCTCCTCGTGCAAAGGTATTGTATAGTCTTTGGTATTGGACTGCGGGCTGTAGTGGTCGCACGTCTGATCGCTATGGCTCCACAGCAAAAACGAGAAGGAACGTGCGAGTCGCTTCTGGGACGCGACTCTACCTTATACCCGTACTCAGTCAGTATATACATTTTTAATCTTATGATTTTTTAGAATTTTAGAAAAAAAAAAATTTTACATATTACATTTTTTTGCTATATTTGATATCTACATCTACACAATGTATATTCTACATCTAACATGTAGATTGTACAATGTACATGTTCCATTCTACATCTCCTCGCTAGGGGTTGATCGCGCACTGAACGCGGCAGAGTGGGTGAGAAGGAAAATGAGTTGTGTTGTCGTTTGCTGGAGGGGGAGGGGAAGCAACTGAAAATTAACTTCTTCATTCTGGCTATAATTATGATCCGATCTTATTCAGATTCGGCAATCTGATAGATATGGGCATTCTCTACAATCTGCGTTTTAGTATTATCGTACCTTTAAAAATGTGCCTGCCACAGATTTTCGTCCTTTATGGGGGCGGAAAGGGGCGGGGCGAAATTTTGAAATACACTTATAGCAGTGTGATATCACATGAGTCTGGAAATCAAATTTGGTTGCCCTAGCTTGCCCTAGACAGACATGGCTATATCGACTCGACTATTGATGCTGATCAAGAATATATATACTTTATGGGGTCGGCATCGTTTCTTTCTCTGCGTTACACACATCCACTTTTACTACAAATTTAATATACCTGTTGAGCTAGCGAGCTTTTTCACTAACGTAGTATTGCTATATGTTTATTAACGAGACGATGGTTGTTTAGATTAAATATGGTTTATTGTTTAAACAGTATAAAGGCGATACAGAGTCAAAGAGATAGCAAAAGGTTCGAGTTAGATTGATGACGAGTCGGTTGGAGAGTTAGCTGGATTCAAGACGGGGTCAGATTGTAGACGTGGGGGTCGGTACAAGACGGTGTCGGATTATATAGCTCGATTCCAAGACGATGTGGAGTGGTTGCTAGATCCAGACTGAATCAAAGGGCAGGCGGCCAAATTGCCCGTGCCCTAATGCGAGAGAAGCGACAGATCGAGAGTGATAAAAGCAAGAGGAAAGAAAGAAAGGCACGGGATGAAGAGGCGAAAGGAACGGCTGCATAGGCTGCTGCCGTGAGGGAGCATGAATGCGTGCATGAGTTTGTAGGTAAATGACAATTTAGTACAGTGGGCAGTGCAAACAACGAACACTTATAAGGATTTACTCTTCTGCTGCACCATTGGCTATAATCTATGCATTTGTCCACTATTTGGCTGCGTAACCAAACATACTCCCCCCGTTGAAGATCACGGGTCTTTAAAAAACTTCCTTCAACAGCGTACAGGGTTCAGCAGACAAAGCTTGTTGTTGATGAGGCCGTTCTTCCTTCCGTCGTCATCGGCGAGTTCACTCCCAATCTCGTCGAAGTCCAGCTCCCCGAGTTCACTGGGCACGGCTTTAAAAGTGCCGTGCAGCTATCGATTTGCTTTCAGCCTGCCAACGAGCATGAAGTGGTTGAATAGGAAAGCGTTCTCCAAGACAACTTTAAGCTGCTTCATCCGTTCAAATAACGCTGGTGCCTTCCGCTTTAGGAAAGCCACACTGTTTCCAGCAGCGGTCACTTCACCGTCGTTCCTCGCACTCATTTCGGCGCAAGAGCTAGAAAACGTTCCTAGCGGGAAGATGACCGCAAAAAAAAAACGGACGCTTGCAGAAATGCAGCAATAACCGCGAGCAGATCGCAAAGCAGACGTCGCGACCTGTTTTGTTGCTTGTGCACTGTACACAGCCGAATACCGAAAAACCGTGGTTCATTAGAATGAACGAACGACAATATGGGAGAGAGCAACAGATCGAGAGAGTGATAGCAAAGCAAAGGAAATAAAAGAAGGCACAAGAATGAGGGGCGAAAGAGAACAGCTGCTGGGCTGCTGCTGTGCGGGAGCATGAATGCGTGCATAAGTTTGTAGGTAGATGACAATTTAGTACAGTGGGCAGTGCAAACAACGAACAATAATAAGGATTTACTCTACTGCTGCACCATTGGCTATAATATATGCATTTGTCCACTGTTTGGCTGCGTAACCAAACATACTCCTCCCGTTGAAGATCACGGGTCTTTAAAAAGCTTCCTTCAACAGCATACAGGGTTCAGCAGACAAAGCTTGTTGTTGATGGGGCCGTTCTTCCTTCCGTCGATACCTGTAGATTCGCTGCAAGGAAGCAACGCAACAGCAATTTCTGCCCTCCCCCCAATAGGCCAATGTCGGGATGGTCTTTGGCCCAGCACAGCTTGAGGTCCAGCGCAATGCCGGGATACGTCCACCAGCAGAGAGCGTGGGTTCGTTCGGATGAACATCGGACGGAACGAGGCGTTTGCAGAGAACCCACAAGGCCTGAAGGTCCTCTTAAATTATAAGCAAATGGTTATTCAAATAAAAAAAACGGTTATGGTTTCGAGCACACACACACACGTACATATTACATATACTCATAGACACACTTGCTGTACATAAATAAATGCTTGATTAAACTTAATACATACATATATATAATATTAAAATTTATATATCACCGCCGATTCAATACACATACAATTTATGGATCTTGGCCACGTAACGAGGGGCATTCCACTTCCGGAATGCACGGGCGATGGTCATCCCGACAAACAGGAATATCTGCACTGTTCTCCCCAGGATTTTCCTTGAACATCTCCAAGCCCCACTCTGAGTCGTTCACTCGCGGTGCCGCGCTGAGCTTTCTGGAAGACCAAAAGTGTCGTCCGCTTCTTGGTCTTGAACCGAGGCCCACGGGCAATTGTTGATGGCTGTTCCTCTTCCTGGGTGCCGCATGGCACCTGTGGAGGAATGGGCAGCAAGGATATGGCTGTCAACAGTAGCTTCTCCACCATCGGCGTCCATTCATTCAGTGCCGCTCTGAGCTTTCTGGAAGACTTTGCCCGTCCCCCGGCCAAACGTGTCATCCGCTTCTTGGTCTTGAAGTGTCGAAATGGGACGTAAACCGGGTCCAAAATCGAAAACAACCAAGAAGAAAGCAGAGAATGCTAACTCAAGTGCTTCTTGCACGGATAATGAAGGTATTGACTACCACAATTTGGATTTCTGCATTTCCCCTAGCCTTTTCATGAACCCCCCGCAAGATTCTGACCCGCTGACCCAAACTGGTCATGAGGACCTATCAAACTGCCCTCGCGCAATGAGAAGATCGGTTTCGATGGCCGACTTAATGAATGACATCGACATGCCCACTACTTCTACTGCAAAAGTGACAATAAATGTTCTGATTGCTGCTGCAGCAGATGCTCCTCTTGGGCCTGCTGTTCCTGCGGCTAGTTCAAGCGCCCGGAAGATGACCTCCCCTGGTGTTGCCTGTACTGCTGCCCGTGTTACTGTCCCTCCTGATAGCCGTGCTGCTCCATGTTGTACCGTACTGATCCCCTCGCTCTACCACTCCTAGTACCCGTACTATCGCTGCTTCATCAAATTCGTTGAGGCAGCAGACCCTGATTGAGCTGATCAAGATCAGCAGGAAAAATGGCTGTTGAGAAGAGGCTAAGTTCCAAGCTGAGGGCAGAGTCGAACCCGGAACAAGAAAAGGACGGGCGAGCGGAGTCTGAGGCTAGAAAGGGGAAGCGTTCTGCTACCCAGGGATCTGCTATAGTGAAGCCAACCGCGAAGAAAGCGGCCACTATCAAGGCTACGTACCGGACCCGATCGAAGACTAATGTTGCCTCGACCCCCAGTTCTAACAACTTCTTCGAGATCTATCCGGACAATGAATCGATGGCTATGGATGACTGCAGCGTGGGAGATTCGGAGCTGGAGGTACCTGCCCCCAACAACAGGCCCTCTGCAGCTACCGGATCTGCCCCTGTGCTAGATAGCAATGTCGGCCAAAATGCTAATATTGCTAATCTTAATGCTACGAATAGTTCTAATGTTAATGGACCTCCTGAGCTAAAATTATTAAAGTAGGCAAATAATTGTCGTAAATTCTTAAATAATTGCACACGGTGTTGTAGTGCCCTGTGCTCATCAATTAAAATTAAATTCCGGCCAATACATAGTGTTGTGCCGTGTATAAAACTGTGCCAGAAATATTGTTCGACATAACCAATTGTCGGCCAAGGAAAAAACGTGGGGAAGGCTGCAGCCGCTGCTGCACCGCCGATTCAATACACATAAAATTTATGGATCTTGGCCACGTAACGACGGGCATTCCACATCCGGAATGCACAGGGCAATGGTCATCCCGACGAACAGGAATATCTGCACTGTTCTCACCAGGATTTTCTTGAACATCTCCAAGCCCCACTCTTTCTGGAAGACTTTGCCCGTCCCCCGGCCAAAAGTGTCGTCCGCTTCTTGGTCTTGAACCGAGGCCCACGGGCAATTGTTGATGGCTGTTCCTCTTCCTGGGTGCCGCATGGCACCTGTGGGGGAATGGGCAGCGAGGATATGGCTGTCAACAGTTGCTTCTCCACCATCGGCGTCCATTCATTCAGTGCCGCTCTGAGCTTTCTGGAAGACTTTGCCCGTCCCCCGGGCCAAACGTGTCGTCCGCTTCTTGGTCTTGAACCGAGGCCCACGGGCACTTGTCGATGGCGGTTCCTCTGTCTGGGTGCCGCATGGCACCTGTGGGGAATGGGCATAGTTCTAATGTTAATGGACCTCCCGAGCTAAAATTATTAAAATAGGCAAATAATTGCCGTAAATTCTTAAATAATTGCACATGGTGTTTAGTGCCCTGTGCTCATCAATAAAAATTAAATTCCGGCCAATACATAGTGTTGTGCCGTGTATAAAACTGTGCCAGAAATATTGTTCGACATAACCAATTGTCGGCCAAGGAAAAAACGTGGGGAAGGCTGCAGCCGCTGCTGCACCGCCGATGCAATACACATAAAATTTATGGATCTTGGCCACGTAACGACGGGCATTCCACATCCGGAATGCACAGGGCAATGGTCATCCCGACGAACAGGAATATCTGCACTGTTCTCACCAGGATTTTCTTGAACATCTCCAAGCCCCACTCTGAGTCGTTCACTCGCGGTGCCGCGCTGAGCTTTCTGGAAGACCAAAAGTGTCGTCCGCTTCTTGGTCTTGAACCGAGGCCCACGGGCAATTGTTGATGGCTGTTCCTCTTCCTGGGTGCCGCATGGCACCTGTGGGGGAATGGGCAGCGAGGATATGGCTGTCAACAGTAGCTTCTCCACCATCGGCGTCCATTCATTCAGTGCCGCTCTGAGCTTTCTGGAAGACTTTGCCCGTCCCCGGCCAAACGTGTCGTCCGTCTTCTTGGTCTTGAACCGAGGCCCACGGGCACTTGTCGATGGCGGTTCCTCTGTCTGGGTGCCGCATGGCACCTGTGGGGGAATGGGCATAGTTCTAATGTTAATGGCCCTCCCGAGCTAAAATTATTAAAATAGGCAAATAATCCGTAATTCTTAAATAATTGCACATGGTGTTGTAGTGCCCTGTGCTCATCAATAAAAATTTAATTCCGGCCAATACATAGTGTTGTGCCGTGTATAAAACTGTGCCAGAAATATTGTTCGACATAACCAATTGTCGCCAAGGAAAAACGTGGGGAAGGCTGCAGCCGCTTGCACCGCCGATTCAATACACATAAAATTTATGGATCTTGGCCACGTAACGACGGGCATTCCACATCCGGAATGCACAGGGCAATGGTCATCCCGACGAACAGGAATATCTGCACTGTTCTCACCAGGATTTTCTTGAACATCTCCAAGCCCCACTCTTTCTGGAAGACTTTGCCCGTCCCGGCCAAAAGTGTCGTCCGCTTCTTGGTCTTGAACCGAGGCCCACGGGCAATTGTTGATGGCTGTTCCTCTTCCTGGGTGCCGCATGGCACCTGTGGGGAATGGGCAGCGAGGATATGGTTGTCAACAGTTGCTTCTCCACCATCGGCGTCCATTCATTCAGTGCCGCTCTGAGCTTTCTGGAAGACTTTGCCCGTCCCCCGGCCAAACGTGTCGTCCGCTTCTTGGTCTTGAACCGAGGCCCACGGGCACTTGTCGATGGCGGTTCCTCTGTCTGGGTGCCGCATGGCACCTGTGGGGGAATGGGCATAGTTCTAATGTTAATGGACCTCCTGAGCTAAAATTATTAAAATAGGCAAATAATTGCCGTAAATTCTTAAATAATTGCACACGGTGTTGTAGTGCCCTGTGCTCATCAATAAAAATTAAATTCCGGCCAATACATAGTGTTGTGCCGTGTATAAAACTGTGCCAGAAATATTGTTCGACATAACCAATTGTCGGCCAAGGAAACGTGGGGAAGGCTGCAGCCGCTGCTGCACCGCCGATTCAATACACATAAAATTTATGGATCTTGGCCACGTAACGACGGGCATTCCACATCCGGAATGCACAGGGCAATGGTCATCCCGACGAACAGGAATATCTGCACTGTTCTCACTAGGATTTTCTTGAACATCTCCAAGCCCCACTCTTTCTGGAAGACTTTGCCCGTCCCCCGGCCAAAGGTGTCGTCCGCTTCTTGGTCTTGAACCGAGGCCCACGGGCACTTGTTGATGGCTGTTCCCTTTCCTGGGTGCCGCATGGCACCTGTGGGGAATGGGCAGCGAGGATATGGCTGTCAACAGTTGCTTCTCCACCATCGGCGTCCATTCATTCAGTGCCGCTCTGAGCTTTCTGGAAGACTTTGCCCGTCCCCCGGGCCAAACGTGTCATCCGCTTCTTGGTCTTGAACCGAGGCCCACGGGCAATTATTGATGGCTGTTCCTCTTCCTGGGTGCCGCATGGCACCTGTGGGGAATGGGCAGCGAGGATATGGCTGTCAACAGTAGCTTCTCCACCATCGGCGTCCATTCATTCAGTGCCGCTCTGAGCTTTCTGGGAAGACTTTGCCCGTCCCCGGCCAAACGTGTCGTCCGCTTCTTGGTCTTGAACCGAGGCCCACGGGCACTTGTTGATGGCTGTTCCTCTGTCTGTGTGCCGCATGGCACCTGTGGGGGAATGGGCATAGTTCTAATGTTAATGGACCTCCCGAGCTTAAATTATTTAAATAGGAAAATTTCCTGTTTTAATAACACATGGTGTTGTAGTGCCCTGTGCTCATCAATAAAAATTAAATTCCGGCCAATACATAGTGTTGTGCCGTGTATAAACTGTGCCAGAAATATTGTTCGACATAACCAATTGTCGGCCAAGGAAAAACGGTAGGGCAATGCAGCCGCTGCTGCACCGCCGATTCAATACACATAAAATTTATGGATCTTGGCCACGTAACGACGGGCATTCCACATCCGGAATGCACAGGGCAATGGTCATCCCGACGAACAGGAATATCTGCACTGTTCTCACCAGGATTTTCTTGAACATCTCCAAGCCCCACTCTTCTGGAAGAATTTGCCCGTCCCCCGGCCAAACGTGTCGTCCGCTTCTTGGTCTTGAACCGAGGCCCACGGGCACTTGTTGATGGCTGTTCCTCTGTCTGTGTGCCGCATGGCACCTGTGGAGGAATGGGCAGCGAGGATATGGCTGTCAACAGTTGCTTCTCCACCATCGGCGTCCATTCATTCAGTGCCGCTCTGAGCTTTCTGGAAGACTTTGCCCGTCCCCCGGCCAAACGTGTCGTCCGCTTCTTGGTCTTGAACCGAGGCCCACGGGCACTTGTCGATGGTGGTTCCTCTGTCTGGGTGCCGCATGGCACCTGTGGGGAATGGGCATAGTTCTAATGTTAATGGACCTCCCGAGCTAAAATTATTAAAATAGGCAAATAATTGCCGTAAGTTCTTAAATAATTGCACATGGTGTTGTAGTGCCCTGTGCTCATCAATAAAAATTAAATTCCGGCCAATACATAGTGTTGTGCCGTGTATAAAACTGTGCCAGAAATATTGCTCGACATAACCAATTGTCGGCCAAGGAAAAAACGTGGGGAAGGCTGCAGCCGCTGCTGCACCGCCGATTCAATACACATAAAATTTATGGATCTTGGCCACGTAACGACGGGCATTCCACATCCGGAATGCACAGGGCAATGGTCATCCCGACGAACAGGAATATCTGCACTGTTCTCACCAGGATTTTCTTGAACATCTCCAAGCCCCACTCTTTCTGGAAGACTTTGCCCGTCCCCCGGCCAAAAGTGTCGTCCGCTTCTTGGTCTTGAACCGAGGCCCACGGGCAATTGTTGATGGCTGTTCCTCTTCCTGGGTGCCGCATGGCACCTGTGGGGGAATGGGCAGCGAGGATATGGCTGTCAACAGTAGCTTCTCCACCATCGGCGTCCATTCATTCAGTGCCGCTCTGAGCTATCTCCTAAACTAAAATTATCTTGAAAATTAGATTCGCTAAAGCTCTGGAAAATGTTCTACTATATGTGTACATTTATTTTATTCAAAGTGTTGATAAAATATTTTTTTAATTTTGCCACCTCTTTTCGCCTGAGTCCCCAATGTAAATACACACAGTACAAACAAATAACAACTTTAAATTTTAAAGTTTAAAACCAAAATCGACCTATTCAGGGCCGGATCAACCCTCAACCGGGCCCTGGGCAACCATCAATCTGGGCCCTCCATTTTTTTCACGCCAGCTCCCTTCTTTTTTCATTTGAAATAAAAACTTTTATGTTGTTTAATTTGTATGTTTATTAGTGGCTATTATATTTTTTATTCATTCACAAAACTCAAAATTGTTTTTTCAACAAAATTTTCTGTTAGCCCTAGGGGGCCCTAGGCAACTGCTAATCTGGCCCTGGATTCCCGTTGTCAGACATCATATTTTGTTGGTGTATTCTGTCGCTCGACTCGACGCGGGCCCGTCGCATTTACGAAACCGAAAGCAGAGGCAAAGGCTAGTTTAAAAGAGAATGGAAGAAGTAACCTTGAAGCGTCAAAACGAAAATTGAACGAGCATTTTGCTCCTCGTGCAAAGGTATTGTATAGTCTTTGGTATTGGACTGCGGGCTGTAGTGGTCGCACGTCTGATCGCTATGGCTCCACAGCAAAAACGAGAAGGAACGTGCGAGTCGCGGGACGCGACTCTACTTATACCCGTACTCAGTCAGTATATACATTTTTAACTTATGATTTTTTAGAATTTTAGAAAAAAAAAAATTTTACATATTACATTTTTTTGCTACATCTGATATCTACATCTACATCTACAATGTATATTCTACATCTAACATGTAGATTGTACAATGTACATGTTCCATTTAGATTCTACATCTCCTCCGCTAGGGGTTGATCGCGCACTGAACGCGGCAGAGTGTGCGAGCGAGAAGGAAAATGAGTTGTGTTGTCGTTTGCTGGAGGGGGAGGGGAAGCAACTGAAAATTAACTTCTTCATTCTGGCTATAATTATGATCCGATCTTATTCAGATTCGGCAATCTGGTAGATATGGGCATTCTCTACGATACTTTGTTTTTAGTTTTATCGTACCTTTAAAAATGTGCCTGCCACAGATTTTCGTCCTTTATGGGGGCGGAAAGGGGCGGGCGAAATTTTGAAATACACTTGTAGCAGTGTGATATCACATGAGTCTGGAAATCAAATTTGGTTGCCCTAGCTTGCCCTAGACAGACATGGCTATATCGACTCGACTATTGATGCTGATCAAGAATATATATACTTTATGGGGTCGGCATCGTTTCTTTCTCTGCGTTACACACATCCACTTTACTACAAATTTAATATACCTGTTGAGCTAGCGAGCTTTTTCACTAACGTAGTATTGCTATATGTTTATTAACGAGACGATGGTTGTTTAGATTAAATATGGTTTATTGTTGTAAACAGTATAAAGGCGATACAGAGTCAAAGAGATAGCAAAAGGTTCGAGTTAGATTGATGACGAGTCGGTTGGAGAGTTAGCTGGATTCAAGACGGGGTCAGATTGTAGACGCGGGGGTCTGTACAAGACGGTGTCGGATTATATAGCTCGATTCCAAGACGATGTGCAGTGGTTGCTAGATCCAGACTGAATCAAAGGGCAGGCGGCCGAATTGCCCGTGCCCTAATGCGAGCGAGAAAGCGACAGATCGAGAGAGTGATAGCAACGCAAAGGAAAGAAAGAAAGGCGCGAGATGAAGAGGCGAAAGAGAACGGCTGCATGGGCTGCTGCTGTGCGGGAGCATGAATGCGTGCATAAGTTTGTAGGTAGATGACAATTTAGTACAGTGGGCAGTGCAAACAACGAACAATAATAAGGATTTACTCTACTGCTGCACCACTGGCTATAATCTATGCATTTGTCCACTATTTGGCTGCGTAACCAAACATACTCCCCCCGTTGAAGATCACGGGTCTTTAAAAAGCTTCCTTCAACAGCGTACAGGGTTCAGCAGACAAAGCTTGTTGTTGATGGGGCCGTTCTTCCTTCCGTCGTCAACGGCGAGTTCACTCCCAATCTCGTCGAAGTCCTGCTCCTCGAGTTGTGTGTGCACGGTTTTAAAAGTGCCGTGCAGCTTATCGATTTGCTTCAGCCTGCCAACGAGCATGAAGTGGTTGAATAGGAAAGCGTTCTCCAAGACAACTTTAAGCTGCTTCATCCGTTCAAATAACGCTGGTGCTTTCCGCTTTAGGAAAGCCACACTGTTTCCAGCAGCGGTCACTTCACCGTCGTTCCTCGCACTCATTTCGGCGCAAGAGCTAGAAAACGTTCCTAGCGGGAAGATGACCGCAAAAAAAACGGACGCTTGCAGTAAATGCAGCAATAACCGCGAGCAGATCGCAAAGCAGACGTCGCGAGCACCGTTTTTGTTGCTTGTGCACTGTGCACAGCCGAATACCGAAAAACCGTGGTTCAATGCGAATTAAACGAACGATAAATGAGCGAGAGAGTGATAGCAAAGCAAAGGAAAGAGAGGCGCGAGATGAAGAGGCGAAAGAGAACGGCTGCATGGGCTGCTGCCGTGCGGGAGCATGAATGCGTGCATGAGTTTGTAGGTAGATGATAATTTAGTACAGTGGGCAGTGCAAACAACGAACAATAATAAGGATTTACTCTACTGCTGCACCATTGGCTATAATCTATGCATTTGTCCACTATTTGGCTGCGTAACCAAACAGACTATACAATACATGTATGTACATACATTTCATATCATATCTCTGCCCATATCTCCTAAACTAAAATTATCTTGAAAATTAGATTCGCTAAAGCTCTGGAAAATGTTCTACTAGATGTGTACATTTATTTTATTCAAAGCGTTGATAAAATATTTTTTAATTTTGCCACCTCTTTTCGCCTGAGTCCCCAATGTAAATACACACAGTACAAACAAATAACAACTTTAAATTTTAAAGTTTAAAACCAAAATCGACCTATTCAGGGCCGGATCAACCCTCAACCGGGCCCTGGGCAACCATCAATCTGGGGCCCTCCATTTTTTCACGCCAGCTCCCTTCTTTTTTCATTTGAAATAAAAACTTTTATGTTGTTTAATTTGTATGTTTATTAGTGGCTATTATATTTTTTATTCATTCACAAAACTCAAAATTGTTTTTTTCAACAAAATTTTCTCTTAGCCCTAGGGGGCCCTAGGCAACTGCTAATCTGGCCCTGGATTCCCGTCGTCAGACATCATATTTTGTTGGTGTGTTCTGTCGCTCGACTCGACGCGGCCGTCGCATTTACGAAGCCGAAAGCAGAGGCAAAGGCTAGTTTAAAAGAGAATGGAAGAAGTAACCTTGAAGCGTCAAAACGAAAATTGAACAAGCATTTTGCTCCTCGTGCAAAGGTATTGTATAGTCTTTGGTATTGGACTGCGGTCTGTAGTGGTCGCACGTCCGATCGCTATGGCTCCACAGCAAAAAAAATCTAGGTGTTCACGCTCCAAGCTCTAAAAGCGGACTAGATAGGGGTGGGTGTGGAATCAACACTGTGGATCTGTATCAGCTAACGTTAGACTCGACATACTACTACAGAGGGAGATAGTTCTACAGACAGACAAATGGATCACGTATTGCCACCGCAGCATACGATAAAAAATTGACAGTTTGGCCCTCAGCCTTCCAAAAGGTATTTTTTGTTCATTTTTTCCATATTTTAGGTTTGGTTAACGAATTTTAGCTCCAAAGTCTCTCCATAGATTTTAATGAGCGATACGGTAAACGACGCCACAGACATTGCTTGGGCGACCGGACCAGATTTGTCGCTTGAGTTGTGGTCTGGCTGAGAGATGAGATTTGGTGGCCCCTTTTTGAAGCCAATAAGACGAGTCGCAGCAGAAGAATGCCATCTGTTTGGATCATATGATGGCATAATTAATCATCATTTGGGCGGCCGGACCCGTTTTGTCGCTCAGATTGTGTGCATATGTATGTGTATATGCATTGTCAAGCCATTGCACCAGCCAACACCTGCAATTGCATTTATCAGCCACTCCAATAGAGGCATAGCACAGTGGTCGATTCTGCCTATCTGGCAGGCAATAAATCAAAAATTAAAATGTCGAACCTTGTTAATTTTTTTACTTTTTGGAAAGTAAACATCCCACTGTTATTTATTGCGATATTTATATATTTTTCGTATCGATAGTCCAGTACCTGCACGCGGTCACTAACCATACCATACGAAGCCGTTCATAAAATATTTTTTCGTTTTGTTTTGAAAAGCTGTTGTTGCGTCGGGCGCGCGGGCTATTTCTTCCATTCTCTTTTAGGCTAGCCTTTGCCCTGCTTTCGGCTTCGTCAATGCCCCGACCCGACCCGCGTCGAGTCGAGCGACAGAACACACCAAGAAAATATGAAGTCTTACGACGGGAATAGGTCCAGGGCCGGATTAGCAGTTGCCTAGGGCCCTCCTAGAAATAACAAAAAAATTTTGTTGAAAAAACAAAACTCCAAATAATGAATAAAATATATAATAGCCACTGAAAAAAATACAAAATAAAGGAGGGCCCCAGATTGATAGTTGCCCAGGGCCCGGTTGAGGGTTGATCCGGCCCTGAATAGGTCGCTACATCACATCAGCCCTCAAAACAAAACGAAAAACAAATTCAAGCGGCCAACAATTGTAGAGCTCACACACAAGCACACTATGTGTGAATATATGGCACACACACATTTACGTAACCTGGAAACGAAACTCAAAACAAACTCAAAACTGTTTCGGAAAATAAGAATTGATACAAAATTTTGTCGTGTCTGTTTACACACATACATTTGCAATTCTCAGCTTGCTTTCGCATCTCGTCATGAATCGAACATGTCGAAAAAATGCCGAACGTCTCAGGCCCACGACCCGAACGTCTCAGCACCACAGCCGAATGGTCCCAGCACCCTAGCCGAAGACCTGGGGGTGCTGGGACAGAAACCTCAGCTGCGCCCCTTTCGTTGTATGAACTGGCACATCTATATACTGTATGGTTAGTGACGCGGTTGAATCGCAGCAAACTTTTCTGTCCATACCTAAGTACATTTTACCGCCTTTTAATTGCTTTTGGTAAAGCAAAATAAATCTTAATGTTTTGCGATTTGTATTAAAATTACCATCCATTTTGATCATAGTTGGTAAGTATTCAATAAAAAATATATGTGTTGGTCCCGTGCTTGCATGTATTAGAGGTAAATCGTTGTAGAACTTAAAATTTCCTTTAGTGTGCTATTAATATCATACCCGACACTTGCATGGAATAGATCTTTTGACATCCGCCCCCTTCCGCCTTCAATCTTTTTTTATTTATGAAACCAGTATTTTTTTAATCTTCTGTGTTAAAACAAATTGCAACTACGTGCAACACGTTAATTTATTTGATTTTATAGGGAAAATGGCAGTGTCAAAAAACACGCTTTTCGCGATGTTTCGTAAAAAACTGAGTAAGAAAAAAAGCTGAAGCAAGTTGGATCAATGTTTTCGCTCAAATAATTGATAATTGATAAAAACAAACTCAGCGAAACTGATTGTTAGCGAATAAAAAAAAATTAATTAATTTTTCCTCTGAGTGAAGTGTGCAGCAGAAATTTAAAATTCTTAAAAAAACAGACCATAAGTTTTAATTTTGACCTATACTTTTTATACCCGTACTCAAAAAAGAGTAAAGGGGTATATTAGATTTGTGGTAAAAGTGGATGTGTGTAACGCAGAGAGAGGAAAATTTTCCGACCCCATAAAGTATATATATTCTTGATCAGCATCAATAGCAGAGTCGTTATAGCCATGTCTGTCTGTCCGTCCGTCCGTCCGTCTGTCCGTCTCGATGAGCGCCTGGATCTCAGAGACTATTAGAGCTAGCGAAACCAAATTTGGTTTCCAGACTTATGTGATATCACACTGCTACAAGTGTATTTCAAAATTTCGCCCCGCCCCCTTCCGCCCCCACAAAGGACGAAAATCTGTGGCAGGCACAATTTTAAAGATACGATAAAACTAAAAACGCAGTATCGTAGAGAATGCCCATATCTACCAGATTGCCAAACATGAACTAGATCATAATTATAGCCAGAATGAAGAAATTAATTTTCAGTTGCTTCCCCTCCCCCTCCCCCCGGCGACAACGCATTCATTTTCCTTCTCGCTCGCACATTCTGCCGCGTTCAGTGCGCGAGCAACCCCTAGCGGAGGAGACGTAGAATCTAATTGAAACATGTACAATCTACATGTTAGATGTAGAATATACATTGTATTTGTAGATGTAGATATCATATGTAGCAAAAAAATATAAAATGTAAAATTTTTTTTTTCTAAAATTCTTAAAAATCATAAGCTCAAAAATGTATATACTGACTGAGTACGGGTATAAGTAGAGTCGCGTCCCCAGAAGCGACTCACACGTTCCTTCTCGTTTTGTATTAATATAGTGTTTATAAAAATATTTTATAATATTTTAAAATAACAAACAATTATTTTTTTTTTAAATTTATTTTTAAAAGTTTTTAAGTTAAAAAATAAAACTTTTTACAGTCAGTTTTGGGTGGCCGGAACAGATGCCATTCATGGACTGACTACGTTGACTCCACGATGCGGTAAACTTTTTGGGCGGCCGGACCCGTTTGTCGCTCAAAATGATGTATGTATATACGCACACACTTTGCACACCACAAGCCACTACAAATTGGGACAAGGCATGGGCGGCCGGACCAGTACGTCGCTCGTTGCTGCATTTTGTGCGTCTGTATTTTTGTGTGTCGTCCTGTCCTGCAGGTGCCATTTCCTAACGATGCCTGCAAATACATATACACATGGATTAGCACAGACACACTATGTGGGGACCGAATGCGATCGTGGCCGGGTCATTACTAGAGATCAAGATCATCATTAGGAGCATTCAGTCGGTTGGGTTGATCATTGACGGTCGTCGTGTAAGGAGGGTCAATGTTTTTGCTCCGTGTGCTGGTCGAGTTAATGTGTTTGTCGAGTCCGACTCCGAGTCGTCGCCGCCGCCATTACATTACGTTTCTGATCCCCTGTGTGCAGACTCGTGACTTGTTTCTGTCGTTTGTCGGACAGTGGAGCTCACTCTCCACACATAGCCATCCATCCATCCATCCGTTCCATCATCACCCCCATCACGCACGCATATGGTGGCTGCCCTGTTTTATGATCCAGTCTGCTGGAGGATTGCTCCCCTCCCCTCTGTCAAGCGGCCCCTTTTGACGACAACAACACACCACACCACTACGACGAGCAGCAGCTGCAAGGTGGCAGTTGCGCAAAGCTGGGAATAAACCGAGAGGAAAAATATACATTTGGCAGACACGAGAAAATGTCATGCATGGATAATTATGGGGCAGTGCCTAAATTAATTTAAATAACTGAGTGCAGAAAAAGCGGATTGGATACAGTAAAGTGAAAAGTGGAAAGTAGAGACAATTATGGACGCGCAGTCGCCATTGCAATTTTATTGTCGCGTCTCTGTCTCCATCTCTCTCGCGGTGCATCGGTGCATCGCTCATTGCCCGTTCATCATCGTCGTCTCTGTCTCCCACGCCCATGCAGTGTCGTTCGATCTCTCCCCTGCAGTACCAGAAGTGAGCGATGACATATGTCAACTACGCGTCATTCAGGATTTTTTATCTGCCGCTGCAACGAGTAGAATATGACGTCGACGTCGCCAGTCGGTCAGACCAAACTCTTTCTTTTTTCTTTGTTTCTTTCTGTTCGACGCTGCCGTAACAGAATTCGGTTTTTCAGCGTCGACAACGTTGTTAGAATAGTGCGGTGAAAAGTGAGACGCAGGTTTTGTTTATTTTGTGCAAAATTATTATTATCAGGTAGTGCAGTGTTTCATTTAATTAAAAATAGTCTATTGTGCGTTGTAAAAAATGAAGAAATGTGATATTACGAAATTAAATGCGTTTTGGACGAAATTTTTCATTTCCAACAACGAAAACAGAAAAAAAAACCACCCGAGTGGTTCTTGAGTGGTTCTTGCGAGTCTTGAGCCGAACAGGTACATATCTTGGCGGGTGTTTTGTTTTTGGCGCAAATGCACTGCGGATCTACTGAGAGCATTGTAAACCAATTGAACAATATGTTTTAATTAAAATTCATTTTAATTAATTATTAACCCATCTTATTTTAAAGGCGATTTAGTTGAAGTGCCCGGAATGAGCACGACGGCCTTACGAACATGAGCAAATCAAAAAAACTAAAAAGGTTCTGTGGAAAAAAGAACACACAGCACAAAAATGTGAATATGTATACATTTTTATAAGAAAACAATAAATAAATAAATAAATAAATAAAATTTACCCATGCCTTTTTCATCAAAATATCAAAATTTTTTACTTAAATACATCACTTATTAGGGCCTTACTTTTTAAGGGAAATTCATCGATTATTAAGGCCTTACTTTTCAAGGGAAATTCATCGCTTATTAAGGCCTTACTTATCAAGGGAAATTCATTGCTTATTAAGGCCTGACTTTCGGCTAATTCTCGCTTACTATGTCATCGATTATGCTCCTAGGACATCCCTGTGTTAAAGTAAACAGCCCATCGTATGGCAGGTCATCGCTTATGTCATCGGGCTGCATGACGTTGCCATCGATGTGTGGTTGCTTACACATCGCTTACCCGTACTGCAGGGTATATATAGTTGTATTGGACGCACATTCACATACACACACACAAGTACAGTCCCTGCAGTACGGGTAAGCGATGTGTAAGCAACCACACATCGATGGCAACGTCATGCAGCCCGATGACATAAGCGATGACCTGCCATACGATGGGCTGTTTACTTTAACACAGGGATGTCCTAGGAGCATAATCGATGACATAGTAAGCGAGAATTAGCCGAAAGTCAGGCCTTAATAAGCAATGAATTTCCCTTGATAAGTAAGGCCTTAATAAGCGATGAATTTCCCTTGAAAAGTAAGGCCTTAATAATCGATGAATTTCCCTTAAAAAGTAAGGCCCTAATAAGTGATGTATTTAAGTAAAAAATTTTGATATTTTGATGAAAAAGGCATGGGTAAATTTTATTTATTTATTTATTTATTTATTGTTTTCTTATAAAAATGTATACATATTCACATTTTTGTGCTGTGTGTTCTTTTTTCCACAGAACCTTTTTAGTTTTTTTGATTTGCTCATGTTCGTAGCCATTCCGGGCACTTCAACTAAATCGCCTTTAAATAAGATGGGTTAATAATTAATTAAAATGAATTTTAATTAAAACATATTGTTCAATTGGTTTACAATGCTCTCAGTAGATCCGCAGTGCATTTGCGCCAAAAACAAAACACCCGCCAAGATATGTACCTGTTCGGCTCAAGCTCAGAGCCACTCAAGACCACTTGGTTTTTTTTCTGTTTCGTTGTTGGAAATGAAAAATTTCGTCCAAAACGCATTTAATTTCGTAATATCACATTTCTTCATTTTTTACAACGCACAATAGACTATTTTTAATTAAATGAAACACTGCATTACCTGATAATAATAATTTTGCCCAAAATAAACAAAACCTGCGTCTCACTTTTCACCGCACTATTCTAACAACGTTGTCGATGCCGACGGCAAACCGAATTCTGTTACGGCACGCGTCGACAGAAAGAAACAAAGAAAAAAAAGAGTTTGGTCTGACCGACGCGTCGATCGCGACGTTGACGTCATATTCTACTCGTCTGTTGCAGCGGCAGATAAAAAATCCTGAATGACGCGTAGTTGACATATGTCATCGCTCACTTCTGGATGCAGGGTATATATGGGCATATCCGCGGGTCGCGAATGTACGTTCGCACGCTTTTAATGCACAAACAAGATAGAAAATAAAAACTTTCCAAGACTTTTTTTTTGCGTTTCAATAGAATTTTGTTAGCTCTATGCTTAGTACAAATGATGGGGTTCATCGAGTTTTAGTTTTTATAATAATTGAAAATAACATGCGGTCGCGAACGTACGAAAAATATAAGTCGACTTAGAATTAATCTAGAAAAATGCAATTATCTGAGAATTGGAACGGAATATTCTAAAACAATAAATTGACTTTAAAAGAAGATTAATGTAGCTTTCTATAAAGTATATTCACATAAAACTATCTCCATTGGGTTTTCAAAAATTAAATTAAGTACCGGTCGCGAACGTACGATTTTTCCATATGTTTTTTAAATTTTTTTCACCTTAAGTTTTCCCTTGAATCAGTTCATATTTCCCTTAAAACCAACTTATTGCTCCATTTTATGTATGTAATAACATTTATAGTAAGAGACAATTTTATTTAAAATGAAAAAAATAAATGATAGCAAGAATTTTATTTATAACAAGAAAAAGGAAGCTGTATTCAATATAAAGTAATGAAATATTTATGGTATTTCGGTTCTTAATGAAAAGGCCGTTCGAGCTGTGCTTAATTTAACATTTTCATCAGAATAAATGGAATGTAACGTTCTGATACCGGGACAATTAGATATATCTTCCCATTTCTTAATCATAGTTGGAGACATCTTGTTTACTGTATCGGCTCCAATATATACAATTTTGATTCCAGTAATGTGCTCTTGGGCACAGTTGTAAAAGGCTAATGCATCCTTCAAAACAAGGTTCTTGTTTTTGCAGCTTGTTTTATGCAACAGGGGGGAAACATCTTTGTGAATATTCCACCACGCTAAAACAGTTCAAGTCGGGTATGTATATTACGTTAATGTTGCTGTATCCTATTATTTCCTGTTCTGCTTGGTCTTTGTAGCTGTCTACTTGGCGTACTTCAATGTATTCAGAAAATTCATCTTCTGTCGCAGGCTTTTCAGACGCTTCTAACACAGTGTCTATCAAAAATGAGGTCATAATATGTTTACAGTCATTAATGACTATTGTTTTTTTCGGCTGGTGAAAATAGTATTAGTTTGTTCGTAGGTGGGAAAAGAAAAAGAGATATGTTGTGGTATTTTGTTAAATTTGGAAGTACTGTTGATAAAATTTGTGTTTTAAGTGCGGATTTAAATGATTTAATTATGTTATAATCGTTTCTATCGGACAGACAAGTTTTCTTTAATTTGTTTATGTTCGGAACTATCAAGTGTATGGTTGGACGTTTGCTTGCTTCAAGTTTTTTTTTAAACGTTTTCGAAGACTTCTTAAAGACGGACAACATGACTTAACTGATTTAAATCTATTCATTCCATCCTAATTATCTGATTTTTCTCCATTAAAATATTTTGACTGTCAATCAAATTAAATTCGATAGATTTAAACAAATAAACGAGAAGGAACTTGTTAGTCGCTTCTGGGGACGCGACTCTACTTATACCCGTACTCAGTCATTTTTGAGCTTATGATTATTTAGAATTTTAGAATTAAAAAAAAAAAATTTTTTTGCTACATCTGTTATTTACATCTACATCTACAGTGTATATTCTACATCTAACATGTAGATTGTTCATGTACCATTTAGATTCTACATCTCCTCCGCTAGGGGTTGCTCGCGCACTGAACGCGGCAGAGTGTGCGAGCGAGAAAAATATAGGTAGCGGGTCTCTGGCAGGAGGGGGCGGAAGAATCTTCATTCTGGCTATAATTAGGATCCGATCTAATTCGGCAATCTGGTAGATATGGGCATTCTCTACGATACTGCGTTTTTAGTTGTATCGTATCTTTAAAAATGTGCCTGCCACAGATTTTCGTTCTTTATGGGGGCGGGGCGAAATTTTGAAATACACTTGTAGCAGTGTGATATCACATGAGTCTGGAAACCAAATTTGGTTTCTCTAGCTGTTATAGTCTCTGAGATCCAGGCGCTCATCGCGACGGACAGACGGAAATAGCTATATCGACTCGGCTATTGATTCTGATCAAGAATATATATACTTTATGGGGTCGAAAACGATTCCTTCTCTGCGTTACACACATCCTTTTCGACCACAAACCCATTTCACACATTTTTTTCTTCGTACTTCCGGTCAGCTCAAAGGAAAGTGAAAGAATGCATAGAGTGCACGGCAAAAATTCGAGTTATTCGAATTTCTCTGTCTCTGCCATTTCGTTTTGTGCACAACTTCATTCTAACTCATACAACCGAATGTTGAAAAGTGTGAGGCACACTAGCCGAGCGGTAAAGCTGGCCATCTCTTACAAGACGCACGAGTTCGCCCATGCCTACACGCAGTGTTTTCGCGAAGGTCTCTTCCCAACACAATGGAAGTCCCAGCAGTTAGTGCTGATCCCAAAACAGGGAAACCACAGAATGACCCTTCCTCATATCGACCAATTTGTTTGATCGATGCGTTGGGGAAGACTATGGAGCAAGTTATCTGCTCAAGACTGGAGATCGCGATAGAAGAGGCGGGCGGGCTATCGGCCAACCAATTCGGCTTCCGGAAAGGCTCATCGACAGTGGACGCTATAGGAAGGGTTGTACGGATCGCGACTGAGGCGGTGGAAGGTACTAGATGGAAGGGTGGCAAGAAGGAGTACTGCCTGATTGTCACTCTTGACATCAAGAATGCCTTCAACTCGGTGAAGTGGGAGTGTATTACCGACGCACTGAGCCAGCGGGGCTAGTTATTTTAAGGATAGAATCCTGAAATGCCAAGTAACGTGTTACGCCGACGACGTGGCACTCTCAGTGGTTGCCAAGCACCTGAGTGTGGCTGAAGCAACATTCAACGCAGTCATCCAGTTGATCGCAGACTGGCTCCTTTTTGCGGGGCTGGAGTTAGCGGCACAAAAAACGGAGGCAGTCCTGGTCAGCACCAGATCAAACGTGGAGACAGCGCACGTCCGAATAGGGGATCAGACGATAGCGTCGAAGCGAGCCATCCGCTACCTAGGCGTGATGATCGACACCTGGCTCTGTTTTCGGGAGCATTTGAACTATGTTCAGGAGAAAGCGGCAAACACGAGCCGTTCCCTTTTCCAAATGTTCTCAAAGACCCGCGGACCGAAGCAGGAGAGAAGGATCCTCCTGACCAGCGTTGTGCGCTCAGCAATCACATACGCGGCAGCAGTATGGGCTGACGGCATCAAAGTCGCCAGCTACGCCAGGGCACTATGGGTAAAAAGACCGTTTTTGGTGCATAAACTCTAGTTTTTATACCCGTACTCAAAAAAGAGTTCGATTTGTGGTAAAAGTGGATGTGTGTAACACAGAGAAGGAAACGTTTCCGACCCCATAAAGTATATATATATTCTTGATCAGCATCAATAGCCGAGTCGATATAGCCCTGTCTGTCTGTTCTCTTCGATGAGCTCCTAGATCTCAGAGACTACAAGAGCTAGAGAAACCAAATTTTGTTTTCAGACTCATGTGATATCACACTGCTACAAGTGTTTTTAAAAATTTCGCCCCGCCCCCTTCCGCCCCCACAAAGAACGAAAGTCTGTGGCAGACACAATTTTAAAGATACGATACAACTAAAAACTCATAATTTTAGCCAGAATGAAGAAATTAATTTTTTGTTGGTTCCCCCGCCTACTTCAGCCAGAAGCACGTTTCATTCTCTTTCTCGCTCGCACATTCTGCCGCGTTATGAACGCGCCCTCTAGCGGAGGAGATGTAAAATCTAAATGGTAAATCTATAATCTACATGTTAGATGTAGAATATACATAGTAGATGTATATGTAGATAACAGATGTAGCAAAAAATGTAATATGTAAAATTTTTTTTTAATCCTAAAATTCTAAAATATTATAAGTTCAAAAATGTATATACTGACTGAGTACGGGTATAAGTAGAGTCGCGTCCCCAGAAGCGTCTCACACGTTGCTTCTCGTTAAGATATTGACTTGAAATTTTTTTTGGTGTGTTATATGAAGTAAAATAAAATTTGGTTTTTGCTTTTTTTTTTTTGACTACCCAGTGGGTAAAAATAAATTTGTAATTAAATAATTGTAAAAAAAGTTTAATTTCCATTTAATTTGGTAATACATGCTTATACAATGTTTAAAAAATATATAATTTACTTCAACTAAATATATGATCCATTGTACAATTTTTAGAGCGCTGAAAAAAAGCGCAGTCTTGAAAAGTTTGGGTCTTGCTTCTGCTGCACTTTCTGCTAAGGAGCCAACGGGAACAATTGATTTTTCAATGACTATGTATCCATGTACTAAAATTTTGTGTACTGTTGGAGACATGGGATACCAAAAGTAGTTAGCCGTTTACATAGTATAAGTTTCAAGACAGAATATTTTGAATTTCTCTGAATTTATAGGGTAATGACAATTTATGGCAATCAGAATTACGTGTAAGCGATGAACCAAATTTTGGGTTGGAGAATGCCCGCCTCGCCGTATTTCCATCATTAGTATTGCCACTGCCGTCTCGGCTTGTCTACATGAAGCCCCATATCTTTCCAAAACGATGTTTGAATTTTTTGTTTACGTGCCGCCAATTCGAATTTGTCATTTCCCTTGACATGCCACATTTGTAGCTCAATTCTGTAAGATAATTTGAGTAAGAAGAATAAGCGTCGTGGATTCGACGCATGAAGGGAACTTAAACCATATTGATCCGTATATGGCTTCATCTCAAACGTTTTGGAATAAAAATCAGTTATATTAAAAAGCTGGGTGGGCTTTGCCCCACACATCGGACACGACTGGCAGGATTTCGTTCCTGTTAATATATTTAACATATGTAAGTGTAAGTCGATAAGTGTGAGGTGCCCATCGAATTTTACAAAGATTTTGTTTGACTTATTAGTATGCACGTATATATTCAGGTTTTTAATCTGACTGTCCAAGGTTTCCTTTTCTTCTAATATAAGAGACGTTGATTCTTTAACATACGCAATTTTTAGAGGACGGCAAATTCGTATGGACTGAGGCGATTTATTCAACCAGATGACTCTTTGTTTTTGATCTATCATTTTTATTGGAATTATTGAGGTCACAAAAAGAGAATCATCTAAAGATGGAGACTCGGCTATGCTAAATTTTTGTTTGTATAAACTGTGACCAGTAGACCCATCGAAACCGTAGCTAAAAATAAGTATACACTGAGTAACGTCTGAAAGTATTTCACAGACTTCCTCTTGCATTAATAATATTCGGGAAGCGGTGTGGTTTAACAAGCTTTGCAAGGAAACTTTGGCTTCATTTTCGGTTTATTCCAGCAGGTCTACATTTTAGTTTCTCCTCAGCTATTTTTGAATAAGGGGGGTAAATATCGCAGCCATGTTGCTTACTTAGTTGTTTTACATTTATGTTTTACTGCTTTTTCAAACCATTTTCCAAAAAAAAGCGAATGCCTTCTCAGAAGTTATTGGACTTGGAGCAACCGTTTCAGTCGTAGAAGTTTTTTTTATAATTTAATTTTCATTTGATTTTCTTGCTGAAATGCTAGCAGCGTGTAGTAACAAATGAGCTGAATTTTGTTTTTCTACCTCAAGTTTAGCTGCTAACTTAATTTTTAGTCGTTTACCAGCAGCTTCATATGTCAATTTCGGACGACCCCCTTTTTGTGGGGATTCATTTCTAGCATAAAGCGTGTTTTTGTTTAAATCGCTTTATGTTTCGGCTGCATCTTGGCAAATGTTTATTGATGTAATAAAGAAAATTGGCAATTTTATTTGATATTATCTGGTTTATTGTTTTATCAAAGCGATTGCATTCAATTTTCCGAAAATGTAACTCTTAAGAGCTTCTCGCTAGCGGTGTTTGCTTTCCCAAACTTGAGAAGAGCCACGTGGCCAAACTCATATGTTTCTAGTAAACGAAATTTTTTGCGAAAAGGACAAAAAGGAACAATAATGGTTAAATGTATGATAACAAGGACACTTTTGTCTTTAACTTTTCGCTCTTACTCTTTTGCTAGTCTGCGCTAAGTGATAAGTTATACTCTACAAAACACAAACACAATTGTTAGTTCAAATCTATGGAGATACACATATTAAACAGTTCACAGTTGGACAACAAGACACATTAATGAAAACATATAAATTAATTTACATTAATAAATTAATACATTTTTAGAATTATGAAATTTATTTTGTGCACAATTTGGGTTGCCACAAAAAAATGTTGGAAGGCGGTTTTTTGCAAATGAAGATCTCTAGGCTCGATTAATATGGGTTCCATTCCTAAAAATTAACTAAAAATATAAATAGGTTTATGCACCAAAGTGGGGTTTTTTACCAATAGTGCAGGGGCGTAAAGTCGGTGCACCGTCTCTGTGCGCTGCGGATATGCTGCGGATTCCAAACAGTATCGGAGGACGCGGCGCTAGTCATAGCAGGAATACTTCCAATCGATCTGTCAATAATTGAGGAGAAGAACATCGCAGAAGCCACCCGTGCAGGCGTGGAGCGGAAGGTGGCACGAACCCAGGCTAGAGAGGAGAGCCTCAGAGTGTGGCAGGTCCGTTGGGACACGTCGGCAAACGGCCGGTGGACCCACCGTCTCATCCCAGGTGTGGAGATCTGGATCAACAGGAGGCACGACGCCGTTAATTTCTACACTACGCTGCTTCTTAGTGGACACGGCTGTTTCAGCCATTACCTCTGCAGGTTTGGGCATGAACACTCACCACACTGTAGGTGGTGTGGTGTGAGCACATTCTCTTTGTCTGTCTGAAGCAATGCTTCGCGGCCGTCCCGCAGGGACACGGGCCCCCTACGGATAACAGAAAAATTTTGTTGAAAAAACAAAACTCCAAATAATGAATAAAAAATATAATAGCCACTGAGAAAAATACAAAATAAAGGAGGACCCCCAAATTGATGGTTGCCCAGGGCCCGGTTGAGGGTTGATCCGGCCCTGGATAAGTCGAGTTTGGTTTTAAAGTTGTAGATGACACAAATACAGGCATAGTTACACACGCACACGGTTTATATTCGACACAGCTGCAAAGGCGGTCTCTCTCGGCTCAAGCCGGAGAGAGCCGAGTGCCCTGCCGAAGCTATCGGCTCCCGACCGAAGGCCTGGGAGCCAATCGTCCAAAAATTTTATGCAGGCAGTTTTTAGTCGATTTGACGCCTCTATGTGTTGTTTGCTTAGTGGTATTAGTAAGCAATAAATTCCACCTTATCGTAACGTAAACTGGCTCACCTGAACCTGCTGGTTCAGGTCAAGGGTGGAGTTTGTTTACGTTATGGTAAGACAATCATGTATTGCCACCGCAGCATACGATAAACAACGAGAAGGAACGTGTGAGTCGCTTCTGGGGACGCGACTCTACTTATACTCGTACTAAGTCACTATATACATTTTTGAGCATATGAATTTTTAGAATTTAAGAATTAAACAAAAAAAATTTAACCTTATACATTTTTGTTGCTACATCTGTTATCTACATCTACAATGTATATTTTACATCTAACATGTTGATTGTACATGTACCATTTGAAACGATTCTACATCTCCCCCGCTAGGGGTTGCTCGCGCACTGAACGAGGCAGAGTGTGCGAGCGAGAAAGAGAATCAGTAGCGTCAGCAGCGCTGGAGAAGGAGAGGGAACCAACAGAAAATTAATTTCTTCATTCTGGCTATAATTATGATCCGATCTAGTTCAGATTCGGCAATGGTAGATATGGGCATTCTCTGCGATACTGCGTTTTAAGTTTTATCGTATCTTTAAAATTGTACCTGCCACAGATTCTCGTCTTTTGCGGTGGCGGAAGGGGCGGGCCGAAATTTTGAAATACACTTGTAGCAGTGTAGCATGAGTCTGGAAACCAAATTTGGTTGCCCTAGCTCTTATAGTCTCTGAGATCTAGGCGCTCATCAAGAGGGACGGACGGACAGACGGACATGGCTATATCGACTCGGCTATTGATGCTGATCAAGAATATATATACTTTATGGGGTCGGAAACGTTTCCTTTCTGCGTTGCACACATCCACTTTTACCACAAATCTAATATACCCCTTACCTCTTTTTTGAGTACGGGTATAATAATTTATACTAATAACTGAAAATACCTAAAAATTTAAAAAGAAGGAAATTAAACAAATAAAATAGATGAAATTGTTACCTGCACGAGTATTTCTAATTGTGAGTATGGGTACCCATTTCATTACCCCTTAGATGGGTACTCCTTAGATGGGTACCCATTTCACTACCTACCAGATGGGTACCCATTTCACTAGTTCGGGGGTAAACGATGTGGTGTCGCTGGTCCCATGCCCTAGGACATTGCGGGTAAAAATGGAAATGAAGAATAGCATTGCTTAAGGTTTGTCCAGTGGGTAGTGGTGGTCTGTTAGGGACGGGTCATATCACCACCTCCGAACTAGTGCCCAGTACTACAGTGTTCTTATTTTTCGAAACCGTTTTGAGTTTCGTTTCCAGGCTAAGTAAATGTGTGTGTGCCATGTATTTACACATACTATGCTTGTGTGTGGGCTCTACAATTTTTTTTGCCGTTTGAACTGAATTTCGGTTTTTCGTTTTGTTTTGAGGGCTGATGTAGTGATCTGAGCTGACCTGCCACCAACATAAATGTGGATTGGGCAGAGTGGGTGGCGGTGGGAAATAAATACAATATATAACGAGAAGGAACGTGTGAGTCGCTTCTAAAGACGCGACTCTACTTATACCCGTACTCAGTCAGTATTTACATTTTTGAGCATATGATTTTTTAGAATTTTGAGATTAGAAAAAAAATTTTACATGTTACATTTTTTTGCTACATCTGTTATCTACATCTACAATGTATATTTTACATCTAACATGTAGATTATAGATGTACCATTCAGATTCTACATCCTCTCCGCTAGGGGTTGCTCGCGCACTGAACGCGGCAGAGTGTGCGAGCGAGAAGGAAAATGAGTTGTGTTGTCGTGACAGGAGGGGGCAGGGGAAGCAACTGAAAATTAATTTCGTCATTCTGGCTATAATTATGAACCGATCTGATTCAGATTCAGCAGTCTGGTAGATATGGGCATTCTCTACGATACTGCGTATCGTATCTTTAAAAATGTGCCTGCCACAGATTTTCGTTCTTTGTGGGGGCGGAAGGGGGCGGGGCGAAATTTTGAAATACACTTGTAACAGTGGGATATAACATGAGTCTGGAAACCAAATTTGGTTGCTCTAGCTCTTATAGTCTCTGAGATCTAGGCGCTCATCGAGACAGACAGACAGACAGACAGACAGACGGACAGACAGACATGGCTATATCGACTCGGCTATTGATGCTGATCAAGAATATATATACTTTATATATATACCTTCTCTGCGTTACACACATCTGGTCATTTCTCTTAAACTAAAATTATCTTGAAAATTAGATTCGCTAAAGCTCTGGAAAATGTTCTACTAGATGTGTAAATTTATATTATTCAAAGCGTTCATAAAATATTTTTTAATTTTGCCACCTCTTTTCGCCTGAGTCCCCAATGTAAATACACACAGTACAAACAAATAACAACTTTAAATTTTAAAGTTTAAAACCAAAATCGACCTATTCAGGGCCGGATCAACCCTCAACCGGGCCCTAGGCAACCATCAATCTGGGGCCCTCCATTTTTTCACGCCAGCTCCCTTCTTTTTTCATTTGAAATAAAAACTTTTATGCTGTTTAGTTTGTATGTTTATTAGTGGCTATTATATTTTTTATTCATTCACAAAACTCAAAATTATTTTTTCAACAAAATTTTCTGTTAGCCCTAGGGGGCCCTAGGCGACTGCTAATCTGGCCCTGGATTCCCGTCGTCAGACATCATATTTGTTGGTGTATTCTGTCGCTCGACTCGACGCGGGCCCGTCGCATTTACGAAGCCGAGGGCAGAGGCAAAGGCTAGCCTAAAAGAGAATGGAAGAAATACCCCGCGCGCCTGACGCAACATCAGCCATCAAAACAAAACGAAAAACCGAAATTCAGTTCAAGCGGCAAAAAATTGTAGAGACCACACACAAGCACAGTATGTGTGAACCCTGCAGTACGAGTCAACGATGTGTAAGCAACCACCATCGATGGCAACGTCATGCAGCTCGTTGACATAAGCGATGATCTGCCATACGATGGGCTGTTTACTTTAACACAGGGATGTCTTAGGAACATAATCGATGACATAGTAAGCGAGAACTAACCGAAAGTAAGGCCTTAATAAGCGATGAATTTCCCCTTAAAAGTGAGGCCTTAATAAGCGATGAATTTCCCTTAAAAAGTAAGGCCTTTACAAGCGATGAATTTCCCTTGAAAAGTAAGGCCGTAATAATTGATGAATTTCCCTTAAAAAGTAAGGCCCTAATAAGCGAGTATTTAACTAAAAACTATGGGTATTTTCAGAAAAAAAATATAGGTAAATTCTGTTTTAAAATATTAAATTTCCTATAAAAATGTATTCACATTTTTGTGCTGTGTGTTCTTTTTTCCACAGAACCTTTTTAGTTTGGTTGATTTGCTCATGTTCGTAATGCCGTCGTGCTCATTCCGGGCAATTCTGCTGAATCGCCTTTAAAATAAGATGGGTTAATTAAAATATTTTTATTCGAAATTTCTAAAATCTGTTAAATTTGTTAACAAAAATCTCAGTATATCAGCAGTGCATTTGCGCCAAAAACAAAACACCCGCCAAGATATGTACCTGTTCGACTCAAGACTCGCAAGAACCACTCAAGAACCACTCGGGTGGTTTTTTTTTCTGTTTTCGTTGTTGGAAATGAAAAATTTCGTCCAAAACGCATATAATTTCGCAATATCACATTTTCTTCATTTTTTACTACGCACAATAGACGTATTTTTAATTAAATGAAACACTGCACTTACCTGATAATAATTTTGCCCAAAATAAACAAAACCTGCGTCTCACTTCGTCTCACCGCACAATTCTAACAACGTTGACGACGCCGACGGCAAACCCGAATTCTGTTACGGCATGCGTCGTAACAGAAAGAAACAAAGAAAAAACGAGAAGGAACGTGGAAGTCGCTTCTGAGGACGCGACTCTATTTATACCCGTACTCAGTCAGTATATACATTTTTGAGCACATGATTTTTTAAAATTTTAGAAAAAAAAAGAAAATTCTACATTTTAAATTTTTTTGCTACATCTGCTATCTACATCTACAATGTATATTATACATCTAACATGTAGATTGTACATGTTCCATTTAGATTCTACATCTCCTCCGCTAGGGGTTGCTCGCGCACTGAACGAGGCAGAATGTGCGAGCGAGAAAGAGAATCAGTAGCGTGTTTCATGCAGGTGGTGACGGGGGAAGCAACTGAAAATGAATTTCTTCATTCTGGCTATAATTATGATCCGATCTGATTCAGATTCGGCAATCTGGTAGATATGATCAATCTCTACGATACTGCGTTTTTAGTTTTATCGTATCTTTAAAATTGTGCCTGCCACAGATTTTCGTCCTTTATGGAGGCGGAAGGGGGCGGTTGGTTGCCCTAGCTCTTATAGTCTCTGAGATCCAGGCGCTCAACAAGACGGACAGACAGACATGGCTATATCGACTCGGCTATTGATGCTGATCAGGAATATATATACTTTATGGGGTCGGAAAATTTTCCTTCTCTGCGTTACACACATCCACTTTTACCACAAATCTAATATACCCCTTAACTCTTTTTTGAGTACGGGTATAATAATAGCCTGATAACTAATAAACATAAAAATTAATCAAACAAACATTAAATTTGTAAGTTTTTATTTCAAATGAAAAAAGAAGGGAGCTGGCGTGAAAAAAAGGCCCCGATTTATGGTTGCCCAGGGCCCAGTTGAGGGTTGATCCGGTCCTGAATAGGTCGAGTTTCGTTTCAAAGTTGTTATTTGTTTGAATTGTTTGTATTTACAGTGGGGACTCAGCCGAAAAGAGGTGGCAAAATTAAAAAACATTTTATGAACGCTTTGAATAAAATAAATGTCCACATATAGTAGAAAATTTACCAGAGCTTTAGCGAATCTAATTTTCAAAGATAATTTTAGTTTAGGAGATATGAGCAGAGATATGATATGAAAATGAAATGTAAAAATATGTATTGAACCCCTTTTCACTTTATAATTTATCAAGCTGGGCCCACTGTGCGCATCTGCTGAGCGGTATCGAGCTCGCTCGGCTCATTTATTACGAAGAGACGAAGCTGTCGGGCAGCGGGATCGCGGTCATAGACGAAGCATACATATACTGTATGGTTAGTGGCAATAGCTCCTTAAGATCTTAAAAGCGATGAAAAACTTTATATTTTTTCCTGATAATAGCATGTCGTTGGCAGGAGAAGATTTCATGTTCCGCATTGTCGAGAACGTTGCAAACTTTGCAAATGTTGGTGTTTCTGGCTTTGATTTTGTGTAAAAAAACTTTATCATAGGTTCGATTAATTAACAGTCTATTTATGACCTTTATGTTTTTTGCACTCCAGTCGAGAGCCCAGTGCCATGGTTTGACTGGAATTTCATTGTAAATTGACGCAAAATAAATTCCTTTGGTTTTTGATATTTCCTTGTACTCATTGTTACAATCCGTCTGAACTTTTATTTTAACTTTTCTTATTACTTCATCGAATTTTAGGGGTAAATTAAATAGTTTAGCTACATTAGTGGCTGATTTGGCTAGTAAATCAGTCTTTTTATTAATGGCAATGTTCTTGTGACCGGGTATCCAGTGCACAATAAAGTTGCTCGTGAAGGAATGGTCCATGTTGAGGTGGATTTCGTCTGTTAAGTATGAATTTGATTCATTTCTCTTCAGAGCCTTTAAGGCACCTTGACTACGCAGAAAATTACAGTTTTACTGTATCTTTTTATATTTGATATCTTAACTGCCGTTAATATACCTACAAGCTCTCAAACACAGGTGAGGAACTATTTTCAGTCCTAAACATATATCTAAAGTTACTAGGGTAATCTAAGACACCTATGCCTGTCTTATCACCATTGATGGATGCATCAGTGGAAAGAATGTTCCATCCAGCTGACACCCATTCTTCAAGCTAAGCTTGATATATCGCATTGCATTCTTCGTTTGAGATGTCAGTTTTTTTCCTGTCTAAGACTGACAGACAAATTAAGGCTTTGGGACTATGTACTATATACTATGAAACGACTGGACAGTGCACTATGAAAGTCGTTGATCTTTACATGTTTTTGCTAGCATCATTTATGTTGTTGCCTGTTGAGATGATGGCAAAGTCATCAGCAAATTGAATAATGGACGTATGTGGATCATTGATTTGATGCAGTCTTTTGGTGTACAGATTGAAAAGTAGAGGTGAGAGACAGGAGCCTTGAGGCAACCCACCATTGATTTCTTTACTGAAGTTACCCAGTTTTAGGAATCTAGACGAAAAGAAATTGACAATCCAGTCAGTATATTGCGTGGCATTGCATTAGCATTTGTAGAGTTTGAAGATTAGCGCAGTTATATGCATTATCAATGTCTACTACTACAATTGCAACGAATTTTCCCTTTTCTTCTTAACAGGCCATGGTATTGATGAGATCATTTATGCACATGGCTGCTGATTTACCCTTTTGGTAGGCATAAGATCGTCTGGGCATGGTGTTACGTTTATCTAAGATAATATCTAGGCGACTCTTGATCATAAGATTGAGAGTTTTAGCCAATACCGAGATGAGGGAGATAGGTCGATAGTTTTGATAGATATGGAGATCCTTACCCCTCTTTGGGATAGGAATGACTTGGATTGTACGCCATTGATCAGGGACTCTACATTCTGTAAATAACCTGTTGTATTCTTGTAAAAGATTATTCAGTTCTGGGCTCCTGAGGGCTCTTATCATGTCATATGTAACTCTATTTATTCCTCCCGCAGTGTTTCTGCCCCTATTGAGAACAGCAGACAGGTCACTTAAGTTAAAGGGATTGATGTTGAGTGAAGCTGGCCTGACAGAGAAGGTATGAACTTTCGCCAACACAGAGACTTGGCTTTTAAGAAACTCAAGGTAAGGCAAGGACCATTCTGCATTAAAGCTGGAATTTACGGGATCATTAAATGACTTAATAATTCTCAAGAAAAGCCAGGCTTTCCTTGAGTTTAGCTTTTGATTAAGTACATCGATCTTGCGGGCGCAAGTGTTTCTTTTCGCAAGTATTACACTGCCTTCTTCCATTCTACTCTCAGGCTTATCGCTTTTATGTAGCTTGTCAGACTTGGAGCTCTTTGTGCCTGGATCTGTGCTTCGGTATATTTAGAGTACAACAGTTGCAATTCTAGATTCCACCAAGTCTTGGGGCATCTATTGTTGCTCAAGGAGTAGGTGGAGGCCCTAATGTTGTTTGTGAAGCTTTCTGTGATGTTTATCGCTGCAGCTTGAAAAGGTCAAATCCAACACTGAGCCACTTTGACTGTCGATGTGACGTCTAAAGGTGCACTTTCCATCGTGTAAACAATTATAACCGGAGTTACTCATGTAGTTCTCTAGGAATCTACCCTTGGCATTGGTGACATTGTCACCAAAGCAAGTGTTTCTGGCGTTAAAATCCCCAGCAAAAATCACATTGCTCCTGCCGTCCAGTTTTTCAACTATGCACAGTGGGCGCAGTTGTATGGAAGAAGGCGACAAAAATAGTTATACTTTACATACGGGTCTATAATTTTCACACCACGTTATTGAATTACCAGAATACTATTTTGAAAATTTTGGGAGTGGTTATAAGCCCATACGTCCTTCACAAGCAATTTATATATTTAATAAAAAAAACCAATTTATTATTCCTTAAAATACTACAGGAGAAAAAATAGTTAAAGGTAATTTATTGTTCAAATAAATCAAAAACAGACTCTGTTAGTAAAGTTTTCTTTTTACACGGCTCTCCACTGTGTCAAGCCAAACCGAATGCCTCTGCAGAACTACCTTCTTCGTACGGTTGCAGTTTTGCCACAGCTTGCATATTTTTTTACAAACAGCATTGGCACAAGCTAATAATTTTCCTTGATCTGGAACATATCCTCTAGTTTCCAATTCCAGCTGTATTAAATCTACAACTAATCGAACTTTTGCCGCATTACTGCATTTTTGAGAGCACCACGCATCAAAAAAAAACTGTGCAGGATGTTACATTGAAAAGAAAATCCTATACCAGTTAAAACGAAGAAAGAAATAATGTAAATTATAAATTAAACATATAAATTTGACATTTAAAACACAAATAAACAATAACAAACACATAAAATAGCAATTACTACAAAAAAAACACAAATAACACACACATATACCAGTTGCTCCAATATTGTACCGAAAAGGCGGCTAAAGGCAGATAGTTCTGGTTTTATTTTGATCTTAAGATATGCATCTATGATCAAAACAAATATGAATCTGGAGGGTGGGAACACAACTAAAAGCTTAAGAGAAGTTATAACTGGATATCGAAAAACACTCAGAAAAGACAATTTGGTTATTTTTGATTTTTTGACGACACAAAACAATCTACAAATAGTTGGTTGGTTTTAATTAAGCTTTATACCGTTATGAACGATATCCATATTACTTCAAAGTTATTGGCGTTTATTTTAAATACGTTTTTCAAGTTGAAAGATGGGTTTTACTTTCTGAAAAATCAAAACAGTAAATAACTGCCGACCACGTGGCTTAACTTTA